>NC_064292.1:48641077-48797412 GCF_019186545.1 Solanum stenotomum
GTGTGGGGACTCATGACACCGGATTCCATGACAAGCTCTCATGGTCTATGTCGGTTAAATGCTTACTTCCCATCATGTGAGATTTCATTATGGTTTCTTGACAGGTTCTACAAAGTGTAGGTAGTAGTATGGGATGCTACCTATACATTGCACGAGTAGGCTTGGAGAGGGTCATAGTGAGTTTCTCTAAATCCTAATGTATGTGACATAAATGTGCCCTAAATGAGGTTATTAAAGAATGTTGGCTCTTAAATGCTTAATATGAGATGCATGCTATACTTGGGTTATATTAAGAGTTATTTTCCCTTGTCACGTCTTAATTAATGATATACCTCCTATGTATGAATATTGTGCAAAGGTGAAAGAAAGGAATGATAAGTTACTTTAAGTGACCTAAATGTGGTACCTTAGTATGGATAGTGGTATGGGACGCCATCCATACATTGCACGAGGTATAGCATAAGGGTTTCTTGAGGTGAAGGTCCAAGGTAAAGGTTTTCATGTTGATGTTGTTTAAAGGTGATATTATGACTTACTTGATGTTATGCTTGTCTTGTATGTCTTTTATGCTATTGTTCATGATATTTCAAAAAGGTGGCATAATGCATGGTTTCTAACTAAAATGTCCCTTTTTAAGCATGTTTTGCATGGTCATCATACTTAGTACATTTTTGTGTACTAATCCATATTCTTCATGTTTTTACTACAAGTGTAGGTTCCGGCAAGTGATCTCTCTTAACTAGTTTGAAGTGTTGGATTGCTTTCCTCCAAGACTTGGTATGTCCTCATTGATTCGAGGATAAGACTTTTAAGTTCTTTTGTTCATGTAATAGACTTAATAGACTTCTTTTGATTGTAAAGGGCCGTGTCCCTACTTATGTTTTGCGACTGTGTCTAAGATGGCCATGTGAGACTTAGACTTCCGCTGTGTGTTTTTAAAGTTGTTTTGAGAAGTTTAAATGTGTGGATGTAAATAAATATTTTTTTATTCCGCACTATTTTCATTATTTAATGCAATGAATGACTATGTGGCTTGTATAAGACCCCTTCGAGGTCGAGTACGCCGTGTTACGACTTGGGGGTGCTCCCGGGTCGTGACAGTTAGTTGTTTATTCTAAGTATTTAAATTTTCAAAACTCTTTCAAGTTAGGCAACTTAAGCTCTTAGACTAACTTGAGAATTATTCATATTCTTTCATAGTTAGTATTTAGCTTTCAAATTCACGTCTAAGTGATTGTGTCGATTATTCGACTCAAAAACTTGACTCGGATAAATTGTTAAGTTAAAATTTTATTTTTGACACTTTAACATTTAAATTATTTCATTATTTGGGATAATACGAATGTACAAGTATCAAAGGATTTCTCATTTAAAATAATAATAATAATAATAATAATAATAATAATAATAATAAGGTTTTCAAGTGATTTAAGTTTTTCTTATAAAATTAGCCAAACTTTTCAATCCGTCGGTCGACCGCATGTTAGCGGATTTTCTAAGATGCCTAAACCCTTCCTTAGAAAATTATTTGAACCCTTACCCGACTCTGGTTTATTTAATATGTTTTCTTTAAAATAAAAAAAAAAAAGAAAAAAAAAGAAGCTCTTTTAAAATGGTTTTCTTAATTTTTTCCTAAAGAATTAAGTGGCGACTTCCAAATTATGAATTTTTCCAAAACCTTAACAAAATTGCCAAAGTTGCGAAAATGGTTTCGAAACCTTGGTTTTCGAAATCGAGTCGTAACATGACTATTGTCCTCGAAGAATGGGGACTCACCACTGATGCTGCTGAACTGGAGATCGAGAACCGATCTAAGCGTGATCTGGATGCTGAGAACCTGAACCTACATCACGAGAAGATGTAGCGCACGTATGCGTCAGTACTTGAAAGGTACTGAGCATGCAGGATAGAGTAAAGCTGAAATAACATATAACTGAACAAAGCAATAAAGCAATGAAATAATCTGAACATGATATATATACTGAAAATACTGAGTTAACTGATGCAATGACCAAATTTATAACATGCTGAGACTGAATACTAACTGTACTGAAATATGGTCAATGCAATAGAGTCTGACTGAACTGTGGGAGCTACTAATAACCGACGTAAAACCACATGAGCTAAATGTGGAGTCCGATGTATACGCCCCATCGAGAGGACCCAATACACCCAGCCAAAGGTGTAGAGGCATGCTGGCGTGATCACTAACTGATTTTGCCCACAGAGGGGACTTACACCTACGTGGCTCGTAGTTTTGGGACTATATGGGTACGCTTAACCCTAGTCCAACTCGGTATTATGCTACTCCCAATGAATTAAGTAGTTAACTAGTTATGACTGAATTTCTGTAAATACTGGATAGCTCGAACTGAATATGCAAGCTGAGAATGCAACAATTAATCTGATAATGATGCATTATTAACTGAGGCATGTATAACTGAATACTGAAATATCTGACCTAGCATGTGTAATTCAAGAACTAAAGAAATACATAGTTAGGGTTCTGAAATTCATGCAATAAACTGAGAAATAACATGATAATCTGATTTGGAACATTTAAATAACTAATTCATGATGATCTGTTGAAATTCTAGAAACCCTAGGTCTGTTCATAATCATAGAATCAAGAATATGACTAAATTTCACGGAGAAATCCTTTGATTTCTTGGCTGGAACTGAAGAAAACTTGTTGCGTTCTTGAACTAGGGTTCTTGACCTTTTCCTTCTCTCTTGCTTCTAATTTTCTAAATTTTGATTAATGATTTAACTTAGGTAAGTTCTAGTTATGTTTCTAGGCTAAAACTGACTAAAATCTCATGATTTAGGGTCTAAACGACGTATCATAGGGGTTAAACGAAATAGGAAAAGACCAAAAGACCCTTGACTTAATTGTTGTTGGAGTGACCGACGAATTGGACTGACGGGCCGTAGGTCAATCGACGGTCCATCGATTGGAGTCGTCAGTCGAGTTTACCCGACAGGGCTTCACTAAAACAAACATAACTTTTTACTCGGATGTTGGATTTTAGTAAACTTGGTGGCGTTGGAAAGAGGATTCAATTATCTATCATATTATAGGTCATGGGACACATAATTCCTTTTGTGCTAAAAGTAATGGCTATCTGAAGTTGACTCAATCACAATTTTCATCTAACTGACTGCTGACCCTCACTTATGGTCAGACCTACGGACCGTGCATCGAATGACGGTCCGTGTTGGTCGACCGTAGTTTGTGTCAGAGGCTGGGTAAGGGAAGTCTCGATCCACGGACTGTGGGTCTGTCCGTGAGTCGGGACTTAGCTAATTTTCTGAGCTGGTTTGGGGAGGGGTTGCAATGGTGAACCACAAACCACCAGCACGGGCCGTGGTTTGACCTACGGTCCGTGGATAGCAACCGTGAGTTGCACCTGCAACTTTTCAAAATCTGCATTTTTGGTTTGTTTTGAATTCGTGGTGTTACATTTATAAATTATAATACAGTACGATACAGTCAAACCAAACAATAAAAATGTTATTAAACAGCAACAAACAATACAGTCTAGCCAAACATTGTATCTACCATACAGTACAATATAATAGAGTACAATACAATACAATACAGTGCATTACGAAACAATAGGTAACAATGATTCAAACAGAGTGTAAAAAGGGACATATTTTTGTTTCCTTGCTATGTAATTGGCACTTGACAACACACTCATAAAAACATTGTCATTGTGTTTGTTTTGGGTCTTGTTTGAACTTGAAAAAACCTACATTTACCTCTTCGAACCAATACACGTCGTTAAATAGGTCGTCACGAACACCCAAAAAAATTCGGCCAAAAAAGTGTCGCACGCACTATCACCGTGTTTTTTACTAGGACACATAATAATTAAAATGGTTGAATAAAATTTAATGACAAACTTGACAGATTATCGATATATTAAAGTTGGATTAAAATTTAAATAGAAAAGGATCAAAAATCTTGTCTTAGTTACAAATGTTGAAAGGTATTTTTTACTCTTTCTTGTTTAACGTATGAGTTTATAATCTACCAAAAATTGAGTTACTATGATGTTCAGGAGATTGAAATCATTGTTTACAGAGAAATTTGTTAGGTACCAATCTTTAGGACTGAGCTCAACTTTTGAGACTCGGAGATGATGGGTTCGTTTCTTTATCCTTCTCAACATAAATCGTTTAGTGTGGCTCAAAGTGGCCTATGCAAATTGCATACAAAGTTAAAATTGTGGTTATATATATACTGGTGAAATAATCCGTGTTTCGTGTGGTCACTAAAGAGATTAATATTAAATGTAAAATTCTCGTTTACTTCTTTATATATTTTGAATTGTCTTAATGATGATCTTAGTTTCGGTAATACTTATAAATCCAAGCTAATTCTCTCTACTTTTTTTATGTCATTTCTATCCATCTCAGGTGACAAGTTCAGTTCATAAATTACTTTCTCTATCTTCTAGACAATTTCGAAAGGACCAATAAATCGAGAACTAAAAGTATATTTGGTTGGAAGTTGCACAACACATGTTTGATGGAGGAGGTAATATAGGTATTCGGTGGACTGGTCGAAGTAAGCACACGTTGGCTCAAACACCGTGATTATAGAAAAAGTGCTAGTCAAAGTTTATGATGTTTGTAACCAAAACTAACAATGTGACAGGTGCAATATTCAAGCTTGAAACTTCCACAAGGTTTACTTGAGATGATGTGTGAGCAGCTAGTATCAGCTTGCAAGGTTTAAAAGTTTCTCTTCAAATCAGTAGCATCCTTCTTGTTTCTTGGGGAAAAAAATGATGGAACCCATACCACTAGCTTGACATATTTCACTTCAACGTATGACGAGAGCTAAATTGCAAGCAGACCTATGCTTAGGAAGAAGTTGGTTTCATCTATCAAAAGACGTAATGCAATTTCCATAAAGGGGTATGATATTAAGGTCTCTAGGAACCTTTTGAAGTTTGGAATTCACCACTGGTACTACACCTCACAAGCCATCATCACCATGCATCCCTTTGAAGGAGTCGTTGTAGTTCATCGGCTAAGTCATGTAGGAGAACATGTTTCCTTGTTAGACCATCCATTCCCACCTGTAGGCAGATACCATACTTGTTCCTCTGAACTAGCAGTCAGGGATATGATCAATGGCCAACTACGGCTTCGGAACTTATGCACCCTCAATGCCACTTCAAGTCCATCCATTTCTGGCATTTGAAGATCCCAAGCTGACAACTTGAAAGGTTGTTAGTACAGGGCCTAGAGCACTCAGGCACTGAAAACCAGTTGATACACTTTCTGGTTACCAGTCTATTTACATCATTCAGTGTCTTCTTGTTGTTATCATCAGCAAGGACTACACGAAAGCTTCTGAACATTGTGACGGAAATTGGTTGTTCCAAAGGGTTTCTATATTCAAACATGTGTTTCCTAAAAGATGACTGTTTTTGAAATCTCAGAATGAGTGTCATCACTTGCACGTGGCCCTGGGCATTCGAGGACATCCATATATTTCCCTATCATCCGAAAATTTTATGCAAAAAAAAAAATACAGGTCAGAGTAAGCAATATGGTAACCTGGCAATTATTTCATTACTTTCACTAACCAATTTACCATATCAAATAGCAGAGGCAAGGAAACTAAAGACAAAATAGTCTTCTTGTTTGGATTATTTATTAACATCATAAGCAGCATCTAAAAACTTTATACAATAATACAACAAAAATCAAGAGAAATCATCAATTCTAAGGATGAAATTCTTACCAAAGGGAAAAAATGGCGGGTCCCATGTTCACACAAGCTGCAGCCATGGTAGGGGGCAGTTAAATAAACAAAAGCAGACTACAATGACATTCACTACTTTACATTGAAAAACATGGATGTTATAATTTCAAAATCACATGTTCTGTAGTCACACCATGAAAACAATCATCTTGAACAATCGACAGATCCGATTTGTTTACAGGGTGTTGCCTTGACAGAGAGCATGGAGTCATACTGAATGCACTCCTTTATTTTACACAGTTCTTATGAAGGTTCATTCAGTGAAAGCAAATACAACTTAAATCCCAAACACTGAAGTTCCCAATGTTAAGAATAAGAAGGTAAAGGACAACATATAGCAGTGCTGTCTGCAGAAGCCCAAGGCTGAAAGGAGTACCAATTGCATTGGAAGTTATATATGATAAAGAGGGAGTGATGGTAAATATCTGAAACACATGATGAGTAATGTATTATTTGAGTATCTAAAAGTAGTATAGCACCTGTTCATAGTCAGAGACTACTATTTTTGTCACATTAAACCTAGACAGAAAATCAGTTACCTGTTCCTCGCCAAACCCCCCCCCCCCCCACACCTAATAGCTTTAAGCTGTGATGGTGATGGCTTAAAATTTTTTAAAAAAAAGTTACCTGTTCCTCAAAAAAAAAAACTAGACAGAAAATTGATCTCTCAGAAGCTCAACCAGTGAATTTTCTTCTTCAACCTTCCTATTTAGCTAATTTAACATATACCTACAACTTACAAGTACGGGGTTCCCTCTATCACCCATTAATGCTCTAAAACATGTGTCATTTGCTCAAGGCACATGCAGGAGTTCCGTTTAAGTTCTGCTAATATCATTTTCAAGAGAAGAAATCCAGAACTTTTTTGACCCAAAGAAGACATCCTGAACTTTCCCTGCTCACTTTGGATTTAGTTTAAGAGATACAAGGTCACTGCCACAAACCAGCAAAGAGATACAAGGTCACTGCCACAAACCAGATAAATGAAGGTAACATCTTTAGCTGCATCCTTACGAGCACATCTTTCATTCTCATATATAGCAAATCCTCCACCCCTTTCTCTCTCTCCCTCTCACACCACATCTGATGCAAGCAGATGTGAGCGCTACATATCTATCCAGTGACTTTTTGCATGAAGATGCTTGTATCTAGTTTCACATTAGGAACTAAAATGAAGCTAACTAACATCTAGTGTACATCTTTTGCATTCAAGGGTATGGCCTAGTGGTCCATGAAGTGGGTTGAGAGCCACGAGGTCTCGTGTGCAAAACCCAGTGGAAGCAAAAACACCAGGTGATTTATTTCTGTCAGTCCAAGCCTTAGTTGACAATTCGCTGCCAAATAATGCGAAAGCAACTCCATTTGCTGCTGTTTCAACAACTATTTTCACAAGATTATGTCCCTCACATCACCAAAAGAAATGATTAACCGGAAAGAATATGCTGGAGATGAAAGAATTCAAGGAATGCAAGTATTGAATTAAATAAGAGAGTATGAGTTGCAGAGAATGAAAGCCTCTGAGATAGTCGAGGAATACTCGGAAAAATTGCTTGGCATTGTTAACAAGGTAAGATTACTAGGCACTGAATTTAAAGATTCAAGAATTGTTGAAAAAATTTCTGTTACACACCCGAAAGATATGAAGCATGTATAACTAACTACCTTGGAAAATACACGAAGATCTGTCCAACATTACCTTGGCAGAGTTGTTAAATTCTTTTCCGGCACAGGAGCAAAGAGACTGTGAGGCAAGATGGTATGGTTGAAGGAGCCTTAGCAGTCAACCATAAAACTCAAAGCAGTAGTAAAAATTTGAAAAATTACCCACCTTGTGAGCATTGTGGAAAAATGAATCATCCACCATACAGATGTTGGAGAAGGCCAGACGTGAATGCAGCAAGTACAATCAACTAGGCTATGAAGCAGTGATTTGCGAAAACAAATTTGAGAACCATGAAGCAAATGCATGTGTGGTCAATGAAGAAAAAGAAGAAGACAATCTTTTTGTTGCAACATGTATCTCAAGTAAGATTTCATCAAATTTTTGGTAGATTGATAGCAGTTGCACCAACTACATGACTTATGACAAGAGTGTGTTTAAAAAATTAAAGCCTACTGAAATATCCAATAACAGTGACCAGATTCTTGTTGAAGGAAAAGGAACGGTTGTCATCAAAACAAGTTCATGTAATAAGGCAATTTCAGATGTTCTTATGTAGATATTGATCAGAATTTGTTGAGTATTTGTAAGTTGATAGATATAGGATACAAAGTATCCTTTGAGGATAAACATTTTCATCAATGATGGTGTTGAAAAAAAAGTTTTAAACAGCAAGATGATAGGTAGACATTTCTCATTTGATCCAATGAATTATGTTCCTGTAGAACATGAAAGATCATAGGCTGAAAAAATTAGAAGATGATCCTCCATATGAAAAGCACAAGCAAAATGTGAACCAGCTAAGTTTAAAGGATCTTTCAATGTTCCCAAAGAAATTGAAGCAATGGAGGAGTTATCTATGTTTCATGAAAATAAAATGGGTAAGTTTAAATTCAAGATGCAAAGGAAGTAGGAAGACATGCCAAAAAGATTTAGTAGTCAAGGGTTGCATTCAAGACGAGAAGTGAATTTAGTTCAGTACAAGGCCAAAGATGAATCTGCACATTTCTTCACAGTCACTTTCAGTTATCAAGTGTGGAGATCCCAAGATAGAAGACCAAAATTTTGCAGCTCCTAAAGCAAGGAGTGTTGAATATTTACTTTAGAATTGCAAAGTTTTTAGTGCAGTAATTTATTAAGATAGACCTAGTCAACTAGTTATCCCTTTTAATTAGGAGTTGATTTCTATTTGAATTTTGAGTAAATTTCTAGACTTTAGGAATTTGGTATTTTCAGCAGATCTTTTTGCTTATTTTTAAATTTAGACGTGAGTATTTTTATTACAAATTGTATCCTTAGACTGCAGTGAAAATACATCAATCTTTCAACTTCAGTTCATAAGCTTTCATTCTTGCTTTTCATCCCTTAGTATTTTTTATTCTTTTCCTGATATTTCTTCTCTTTTAAAACCAACACATTCCATCATATTGCATCCTAGAAACCTCTTTACCTAAAGATTTACAGATGAACAGTAATTAAAGAACCATCTCCTGCTAAAAAAAAAAGTCCTCAAGCTGCATTTATTCTGAGATCTTTCAACTAAGTAATGGTCGATAAGAAAAGAGGGAGTCACATTTCATTTATTCGAGTTCCTCTTCCTCCTCTTCTTCTTTTTTTTATTGGTGGTGTGGGGGTGTGGGGGGATACTGGGTAGGTGATCATACCAGTAACCTGAACCCCAAGGTAGTAGAGCAATTCTTCACATTCAACTCAACTTTTTTGACATAGTGTGGCATTTGTGGCAACCTTGGGACAACATTTACAATAAACATTAAAAATAATGTCATTCTGTTTGACACACTTCTACGAATCATCACATCTTATGCATCATTTGCACGTCTCAAATTTCTTAAACAATCAAAAGATAGATTATGATGTGCATTCTCCACGTTGGACTACTTCCACACAAACTCACTTTACCTTCTCTTTTTATCAGGTAAGGTTAGACGAACTCACTTTACTATTTTCCTCTACCACTACAAATGTAGCATGCAGCTCAGCTTTACCCCTGAATCTCCAAGTAAAGTCATAGTCCATACTAGGGGTGGGTGTTCGGGCAGTTCGGATTGGATACGAAGACTTTGGTTTGGATTTTCAATTTTCGGATTTAAGAAATTAATATCCAATTCCAATCCTAATAAGTCCGATTGATCAGTTTGCGTAAGTCCGGTTTCAGATTAATCTATTTGATTATTTCAGATTTTTGGTGTTGAGATTGTAAGTGGAGTTTCTTCTTCTTGCAAAAATAAACATCCTAGTAAAATATTCATGTCAAATTGTCTTAATAATTTCTCATTCACACGACAATCATCCAAATAAAATATTCATTCAAACAATGAAACCATTATAAAAGAAATTTCTAATCTAAACAAAGTAAAATCATGTATAGATAGATCATACTACTAACAGTTCATATTCAATTCAACATTACTCAATCCTTATATGTTCTATGTGATTTAAATATCAATTAATATGCTTCCATAAGGACCCAGTGCCAAAACCCACAACTCGTCAAATAAGAATGAAAAACACAGTCACGGTGAATAAACCTCAGTTTGCACTATCCATTAGCCTAATAAGGTACATTGACTGATTTAGTAGGGTATTGAACTTAATATTAGGTACATGGGCTTGTCTAATATGTAAGGATAAATATAAGGTATAAAAACAAATTAGATTTTCAGATCTGAAAATCCAAAGTCAGAAATCGAAAATCTGAATATTTTAGAAGTTAAATCCAAAATCCAATCGGAATCCGAAAATCCAAACAAATTGAATTTCAGTTTGACCCAAACTCTGCCATTCCCTAATCAATACCTACACGCAGACCTACATGGCAGCATGTATGTATATCACACAAGCCATGAACAGTACTTATACATGATCAAGATCTACAATCATCAATAGATACTTGTTAGCTATATAAACTAATTTAAATGAGAACATACTGACAAGGTCAATCAGGAAAACAACAGCATGTATTCTAACCTGAATAATCTTTTTGCAAATGCTGAAACTCCAGCCCTCCATCACCTCCCTGATGTTACGCCTTCTTCCACAAAAATGAATGGTGGAGATTGAACTATCTGATTGAAAGCCTTCAAAACTAACCTCAATATATAATTATATGGTCACATATTCATCTGTTGCGCATTATTTTCTTGTACCCCAAACTGTCATTCCCACAATCAGCTCCAGTCTCTAAAACCACTCCAAATATAAAGAGCCCTTTCTAATGCTGACATTTAACAGATGTCCTACCATATGTAACAAAACCTAAAATGTTCTCTTCTCATCGCCCATCACCTGATTAGGCAAAGAAGTAAGAACACCTGTAGAAAATCCAAAGCCCTTATAGATACACAAGCACTTAACAAGACAAGAAGTCTCCCTGACCGGTAAATGTAACTGAAAGTGACTCATTTCTACTGGAAACATTCCATCATCTTTGGAAGATATTGCTATCACAACATTTGTCAATCTGGAGAGAAAAGTGTGTGTTTTCACCATTGTGTTTACAAAAATCTTCTGGTCAAAGCTTGCTTTCTCATCTTGAAATACGGAGAGCAAACACAAAATTGAGTGCATCGGCTGCCGCATTCCATTGTTCATCACCTTCTGAAACGAAGTCCTTGTATGGCTTGCCTTCATAGCATTCTATTTAGTCTTTAGCCTGCTGCAGCACACAATTTCTCAATTCTACTTTTCTCCCTCATGGTATGAGACTCATCAAGAACAGTTGCATAGGACAAAGCAGCCACCTGATCAGAAACTACTTCCACTATCTCCATCTCATCATAGCTCAAGACTCGATCATCAGCATTTGAAAGAACCAATCCTAATTGTAGGCTTAATTTGCTTGATATAGGGATCAAACCCGCGACTGATGTTATTGAAATCTTTATCTCTATGACTATGATTCATGGATTAGTTTTGAATTGTAATTTAGTAGGCGTTTGGCCATAGATTCCAAAGATTTTTCACTTTATTGGAATTTATGAAGATGGAGTTATGTTTGGTTATACTTTTTACAAAGGACAGCTTAGAGCACCTTTTTTGTGAAATTTATGAAGATAAGAGTTGGAAAATAGGTTTGGAGCACTATTCCAAATTTGGAATCCAACTCCAAGTTGAATTTGGAAATTTATAACCAAACATTGATTTTGAAATAAAGTGAAATTATTCCGAAAAAGTGATGATTCTCATGAAAAATTAATATCTACATTTTTCATTTAGGAATATGAAAAAGAAACATCAAAAACCAGCAACATCAAACATGGACACATCATCACAAATAAATGGGAGATCCAAAACAAAGCAACCAATCACATCAAAAACAAAACATGAATATTTAAAAAAAGAGTACACTCAAATGAGAGTATTGAGCTAAATTTTGAAACTAGACTATTGTGCTAAATTGGTGCATAGCATTTCAGATCATTCCAGACAGATAAATTTTACAGATGTTGAAAATATTGATGTGACATCCTGTAACAAGGGACAGAAGAGTTCGAGTTGCAATTAAACTTTTTTTTTTGCAATGATCAGATAGTGCGAAAATGAGGCCATGATAGCCCCATTTCATCTCTTAAAAATGAAAAGATGAACTTACTAGAATGGAAGAACTAAGCAATATAAAGAAAATTATGATTACTAATAATAAGATTACTCAAGGAGCATGGAGATAGAAGCAGTAAACTGATTACTGAAACTACTGCCGAAGAGAATAGAAAATAAATTGGCATTACAATAGAAATATCAACGCAAGTGCCGGAGTAATTCTACACCATTTTTAACTACAGCATCCAGAAGACAAATATTAAAGCAACAACTACAAACAAAGAAGTGCCTTACTTCGCTAGGCAGTGTTACAGTCCCCTGTTATGGATCTAGTAATGGGACACTGCAAGATGAAATCTGTTGTTTTCTTCCTAAGATCTATGGTGCTGGTTCGTTAAGAGAGAACCTGCAATCTCTTGAGTTAAAGTACTCAAAAAATGGAACAACTTTCTGCTTAGATTGCATAGGATAAACATAGAGTTCAAATACAATACTTATAAGATAACTACCCCTAGAAACTAGGACATTACTTCCTAACATTACTGGAATGAGAAACTGCAAACTACAATAAAGATATAACTACTACTAGAATGAGCTACAAGCAAATAGCTACTACTGTAAACTGTGGAGACTAAGGAGTGATAACAGGTAGCCTCCACCTTATCACCATCCACAGCATTAAGTATAGGAAGACTGCTAAGGAATTCATCAAGACCTTCAAAAAACCCAATTACATCAACAGTATCATCCTCTCCCTCTCCTGCTTCATTTTCTTGGCCCATCTGAATTATAGGCTCTTCAACCTCATTACTGAACTACACATTCAAATCCAAATTCCTAAGTGTTTTGCAACCCAACAAGGTGCCTTATTGCCTTACTTACGACACCTCTGTTACTTGACTCAACTGTTACAGCATGGGTATTTCTACGCCACCTTGAGTTGCTAAACCATATTGCAAATTGACATCATTATTCCCTTCAACAGTTTTTTCCTTATCAGCTTGCTGTTTCTTGGCATTTTTGCTTGGGGTTCCAGTCCTTGCACACTTTCGCTTCCCATTCTTTGCTTTCTTCCTCTCCTTATTCCGATTCCAATCCACATTTGACTCCTCGCTTGACTGTGATGCCTCTACTAACACATCATCATCATTACATATTACTGGAGAAAAATGCTTTCGTCCACCCCCACTTTTCGATCCACCAGCATTATGCGAACTACCAAGATTATTAACATTACTCTGTCCTCCACCAGCATGATTGTTCACATTACTCCCTCCATCCCACCCAAATCGCGAACAGGTAAACATGGGCGAAAACGGAGACCAGCTCGAAGCATTATCTATATTTCTATGAAAATTCTCCAAAGACGATCCAAAAGGCATAAATCCCCAACAACAAAAGCTATTTTTTTTTCCATCAATAATTGGAGGAGGAGACGCAATTGGTACAGCTTGAAAAGCCTTCTTACAATTTTGACACCTTAAAGTACAATGAGTATAATCCACAGAGTACTCATACATAAAGAGACAATAAGGACATGCAGTCCAGAAACTGGGTATACTCTTACCTGATGCATCTACATTCCCTTCTTTCTCCTTCACATTATCACCAGTACTTGCAGACTTATTTGCATTGTTCCCAACCACATTCTCATTTTTCTCCAGGGGCTGTTGACTCCCACATTGCTCTGCACAAACCACTGGCTCTCGCCCTTGTGTCGAGCTCACCTCGGTACCAGATGGTGGGTTTTCTCTATTTAAGCTTCTCACAGAGGTTACCAGCTGTGGTTGGTTCAAAGAAAAGAATGAGGTAGGTTGTTCATCTGTGTTTAAAAATGAAATGGGAGTCACGGGTTGTGTCTGTTGTTTCAGAAACGTTTCAGATTGTTGCAGTTGCTGCTCAATGGGCAAGCTTTCCATAGAGATCACAGTTTCTTGTTCATGAGTCAGAAATGTCACTGGCATAGAAAATCCAGCTTGTGGGTCTCTACTGAAGCTTACTCCAGCAGCATGTGACCCTTGATCTTGAGTAAACAAATTCTCAAACATTTGGTCTGCATTCGAACTGGGCATTGAAGGATAAACACTCTGATGCACAGGGGTAGGTGTAGAAGCAACAACTGGGTAAGGGTTAAGGAGGAAACCCAGCTCCTTATCATACATACTTTTTCTCAAGGGGTCAGAAAGAACTGTGAATGCATCAACGACAAGACGGAAAGCCTGATCAGAAAATGGGAAATTGTTGCTCTGAGGATTCATAAGAAGATTAAACTGGCGATACTGTTCGGCGATGAAATCGGCATTTTGGGTTTGGTTAGGAGGGATTTGGAGGATAGAGTAGTAGTCAAATTGATGATTGTTAATACGTTTGTCGCCGGCATTCAAAGTATCAACGATGCCGAGTATTTGGTCGGCAACAGGTGCAAATGTCGGGTCGGATTCACGGGCCCGGGTCGCGAATGACTTGCTACCAACTAGATCACGATTTGATAAGAGATTTTCAGCGATTGATAGAAAACGTAAAGCTTCTGATCGATTGATTGGAAGGCCACTGTTGATGAAGAAAGGATGCTCCATTTTAGGGCTTCAGAAGAGAATGAAGAGGAAGAGGAAGAAGGAAGAAAAGCTGAGAAAATGAGGAGGAAGACAGAGAAAGGCGGAGAAAATGAAGAGGAAGAAGGAAGAAAGGTGGAGAAAGTTAAAGAGGAAGAAAGGCGGAGAAAATGAAGAGGAAGAAAGGCGGAGAAAATTAAGAGGAAGAAAGGCGGAGAAAATGAAGAGGAAGAAAGGTGGAATAAATGAGAGGAAGAAGGAAGGAAAGAGGAATAAATGAGAGGAAGAAGGAAGAAAGGCGGAACAAATGAGAGGAAGTGTGTTCCTCCGAAATGAAATAGAAGCCACGTGTTGTTTGCAGATTTCGAGGATGCCATATTGCAAATTTGCAATCAATTCACTAACCTTTTTGAGTTTTTCCTTTTTGTAACTAGTCCTAATATACGCGTCTCGCGCGTATCCCTCGTATTGATAAGAATAGATTTTTAAAAATAACACAAATAATATCTAGAAGATATGTTTGCGTACAATATAAGAATCGGAAAAAGGCCTAAAATACCCTTGAACTATTGAATTTGGTACAAAAATACCCTTCATTAACCTTTTGGCTCAAAAATTCCCCCAACGTCAATCTACTGGCTCTAAACTACCCTTATTTTTAACGGCCCACTTCAAAAACAAAATTAAGAAATTCATTTATTACGTGGCACGTTTCTATTAGTTATTATTAAAATTAACCTAATTAATTAATCTCAATTCAGGATGCGGATCCACCCAATAACCCATACCTGCCTAAAGGTGGTACCCTATCTTCATCTTCTTCATTTTTCCTTTCTTTCCAGTGGTATAAAGTCTTCTCTTCAATCTTGACTTTTCTCTCTTCTTGAGTTTTACGTCTTCTTCTTGAAATGCAACAACAAGATTTGGGTAAAAAGGGTACCCGATCAAATCCAAATCTAGCGCCCAAATTTTGAAGAAAAAAAAAGGGTAAAAATTTCATCGGAAGTCTCATTTTTTGGCTCGAATGAGTTGAAAATTTTCTCTCAAAGTTCATACATTTTTATCTTTGTAACAAGTCTTATGTTCTACTTATCATTCGATTTTGTGTTCGATCTCCATTTCTTAATCTTCAAGGTCCTTCATTAACTAAGAAACATCAATATGATGTCAGCTTATTAATCTTGTGCTCTGAACATTCTTCTGGTGATCTTCATAGACTTTGGATTGGAGTTAATGAAGAGCGAGTGTGAAATTGAGAATTTGATTTTGGTGGTGGTGAATTATGGATAAACCCATATGATGCATTTGAACATAGAATTTTTTCTAGCTTCAAATATCCAATTGTTTTGATTATCTTCAATTTCTTGAGAAGCTTTTTCTTCGATAATCTTCAATCTTGAAATTTTCAAAAGTAAGTAATCAAATTATAAAAGCTAATTTCTTGATTTAATGGGGCTTTTAGGGGAATGGGTATGGATTATTGGGTGGATCCGGATTTGAATTGAGATTAACTAATTAGGTTAATTTAAATAATAGCCAATACAAATGTGCCACATAATAAATGATTTTTTTAATTTTGTTTTCAAAGTGGACTGCTAAAAATAAGGGTAATTTAGAGTCAATAGGTTGACGTCGGGGGCATTTTAGAGCCAAAAGGATAACAAAAGGCATTTTCGTACCAAAATCGATAGTTCAAAGGTTTTTTCGGCCATTTTTCTGTATAAGATTTAAAAGTGATAAGTGATCATATTTAAGAGATCTATCTACTCTAGCAATTCTTCCTTTAGTTTGCTCTAATACTTCAAAAAAAGCATCGTAGAAATAGTGTTTGATTGAAAGATAAAAAAAAATCTAGCGGGCTTCGTCGATAGTAGCCTCTGGAATTTGTCGAATAGCTTCTTTCCGGCAAAGCTTTCCAATCCTACACTCCTTCCTTCCATGTCTGGTGGAGATATTCCCCAGCCTGAGAGCTGAGTGAAGACCTTATTTGACATTTTTTTTCCTTCCGAAGCAAAAAAAAAACCTGGTATTTCACTACCAATTCATTTCATTTTTGATTCCGGATGATGATCCCAACCCTATTGGACGTAGCTCTCTTAATCGGTCTTGAACTTGAATTGGATAGACCAAAGTCTTTCTTACCCATCCGATAAGCCTTTTACAGATTCAGCTTTTTCAAACCTTCTCAACAATACTTGACTGTTCACTCATGCTTTCATGGGAACAAGAAATTGGAAGTCTGTTATTACTGATCTGATCTATTCTTTTTGGATAAGCGAAAAATTTCAAAAAAAAAAAAAATCCTTTTGATTAGCCAATTTCCAAGAGGGAGGTCTTATGGCAATCTCGGACATACTACTAATTGGTTATTTGGCCTGATCGAGCAACCTATGAACAGGTGCCACCTACATAACCTACCTCCTAGACCACTTTTGAGAGGCCTTTTCTGAAATTAGTTCCTTTACTCTTTTGGAATGAATTACGGCCAGTAAAGTAATCTGGTGGAAGGGGTCCATAGAAAAAAAAATTGACTTCTTTCTCTTTTTTCTATTTTTCGTTTTAGAAAAGAGAGAGAGGAATACTTGCAACTTAAGCAGAGGCATCTCCCAGGCTTAGAAAAGATCCGCTAGAGACCCTCTAAATCCTAGTCGAGATCTTCTCTTTCTCCTATCCCGGTAGACGGACGAGCATCTTTGAACTTTAAGAATTGAGTTTGAAAGAGGAGTACCGCTCAAGCTTCAACTCTTCTCCTTTCCTCAGTTCTTGTTAGTACCCTTTCATGAATGGGAAGAGGAAGTGTTTTAAAAGTCTTTCTTTTTCTTACAAATGCCAATGCTGGTAAAGTTTTTTTTTTTTTGGAAACTGTTAAGGTTGTATTCTTCAGCATTAAGGGCATGCTGGCCACCACCAAAAAGTGTCAATTACAAACTTCCTAACAAATCTACAATCTGATCTGTATCTACTATGCACAACTGTTTACACCAAAAAAGTAGAGATACTATACAATTCCATTTGACCTTGTGTATGGAATTGGATCTATTTTCGAAGCATCTACTATTCCTTTCCTTCCAAATTGACCACCATATGCATGATGGTATTAGCCTCCACCATCTCTTCTGACTCTTGGTGCCTCCTCTTCTTACCCATCTCCTCGACACGTTTGATGTACGTTCTGGCATTGTCCAATTCAGATTTGAAATGCCAAGGAACAAATTCCAGATTTGAGCAGTGTAATTACAATGCAAGAAAAGGTGGTTGTTAGTTTCACTTGTCAAATTGCATAAAAAACACCTAGGGACCAGCTGTCTACCCTTCTTCTGAAGTACTTCCTGTGTTAAACAAGCTCTCTTTATCACTAGCCAAGTGAAGCATTTCACTTTTGTAGGAATATCCCCCTTCCAAAAATAGTTCCAGAGGTGTTTTGCCATCACCTGGAGACCTCTTCTGTAAGCATTGTTGACTGAGAAAAGGCCATCTTTGTTGTGCTTCCACAACATCCTGTCTCTGGCATTTGCGTTTATGATCACTCCACCTAGCATCCCAAATATCTCAGCCACCACCCATTCCACCTCCCAATCATTGAGAAGTCTTCTAAAAAATAGATCCCAACCCTGTTCAGTCCAGCAATCACCAACATTGGCATTAGGATTTCCACAAATTTGAAAAAGATCTGGAAAGAGATCCCTAAGAGGGGATTGATCTATCCAAACATCCTTCCAAAATTTTGTTTTAGTGCCACTTCCCACCTTGATATATAAATTTGTCTCCATTTGTGGCCACAAGCTTCTAATTGATCTCCATGCACCCACATCATAAGGTTCTGTTGTGTTCTCTGTACACCAAGGGTTTAACTCACCATATTTAGCTATAATCACCTCTTTCCAGAGGGCATTTCTCTCTTCAGTGTACCTCCGCAACCACTTCAAGTTCTTAATTCCCAGCCCCCCTCTGTCTTTGCTAAGTAGAGCAGTTTTCCAGTTTACTAAGCTATAGACTTTTCCATCCTTGTTGCCTTGCCATAGGAATTTTCTCCTTAGCTCCAGATTTTCCACTACTTTTCCTGAGATTGGGAATAGAGACATCACATAACTGGGCAGAGAATCAAGAACAGAGTTTATGAGGATCAATCTTCCTCCAAGTGATAGATATTGAGCCTTCCATCCAGAAAGCTTCTTTTCAGTTTTCTCCAAAATACCATCCCATATTTCCAAGGCTTTGTGATTGTTACCCAATGGCATGCCTAGATAGGTGGTAGGCAGCTTCCCAACACTACACCCTAGTATGCCTGCCATCTCCTTTATCTGAGGTACCTCACTCACAGGGAAGAGACTACTTTTTCCCCAGTTTACTTTCAATCCTGAGACTGCTTCAAAAAGTACCAATATCACTCTAATGTAGCTTATATGTTCCTCTACAGGATCACAGAGGGTATCATCCTCTGCGTAGAGCATATGACCAATTTCTCTTCCCCCCCCCCCCCCTACCTCCCACTTTGAAGCCTTTGATCCATCTATTTTGTGTAGCAATCCTCATCATAACATTAAATCCCTCCATTGCTAGGATGAACATGAAAGGGGAGAGAGGATCACCCTGTCTCAGTCCCCTTTCTGATTCAAAAAAACCCACAGGTTCTCCATTCACAAGCACAGAGAATTTGACTGTTTTAATGCATGTCTCAATCCACTTCAGCCAATGCTGGTAAACTAGCCCTTTAGCTTTTTAGAATCCAGCTGGACTAGCCTACCCAGGCTAGTCATCATTAGCTCATTGGTTTGCTTTCTGATAGCTTTCTCTAGGCTAAGAAATTCAACGACTCATTCTGGAGTTTTTCTATTTGTTCCCCTTTGTAAAGCAATTGAAAATAGACCAAAACTACGTGTAAAAAGGTTTCATGAGCAAACAAAATTGTGGAAATCAAGGGAGAGAGCCATTTTAGAAAAGATACACTAGTTTCCGATCCCCCCCGAACTTATGGGTCAACCTCCTGATGAGATGTGAATATACCACTATTCCTGATATCATAAACTACTCTGTGAGGCAAAAATGTTTTGATATCATTGAAAAAGCAGTTTCCATGTGCGTCAAACACATCTATGATTTTGGAGAAATAACTAGTAAAGGAGTTGGCCTGGTCAATAAGAGGGAGCCATGCTTTGGACTGCTTTCTCAAAAGAAGCTATCTGGAAGCCCCTATGGTTTGCTTTTACAAGACCACCTAAATACATGCATTATATGTGTATTTCATGTTTAATCATTACAAAATTTGTACTGCTACACTACTAACAGATTAACATTTTATATAAATATTAGCATTACAAAGAAGAATTGCAATACCAAGTTGTATAGTAGATAACATATAGGAACTACCTCTGGAAAGTTCTGAGTGAAATGGGGTTTGGGAGGAAATGGGTGAATTGGATCAAGTTTTGCGTGTCAACAGTGAAGTTCTCAATCATTATAAATGGGAGTCCTGAAGGTTTTTTTCAATCACAAAGGGGATTGAGACAAGGAGATCCCATGTCTCCTTTCTTATTTCTCCTAGCAATGGAGGGACTCAACTACATGGTCAGAAAGGCTAATGAAATGGGGTGGATAAGAGGTTTTGGTGCACATACAAACAGAGCCAATAATATGGAGGTCACACACCTTCTATATGCGGACGACTCTTTAGTGTTTTGTAGTGCAGAAGTGTCACAAATTAGACATTTGAGGGCAATACTAACCATTTTTGAAGGCATATCAGGACTACCTGTGAACTGGCAGAAGAGTTGTTTGTTCCCGGTTAATCAAGTAAATGACATGCAAGGCCTTGCCGACAACCTGGGCTGCCAAGTAGCTTCTCTTCCCACCAAATACCTGGGGATGCCCTTGGCCGCCAAGAACAAAAAATTGGAAGTATGGAGTGAAGTTCTGGAGAGAAGTGAAAGGAAGCTGACAAGGTGGAAGAGTCAATATATATCCCTGGGAGGTAGATTGACTCTCATAAAATCAGTTCTGGATGCACTTCCGACTTATATGCTAAGTCTTTTCCCACTACCAATAAGTATTGGAAAGAAACTCAACAAGCTGAGAAGGGTCTTCCTCTGGCAAGGAAATAAAGAGAAGCAAGGATACAACCTGGTTAAATGGGAAGAGGTGACAATGAGCAAAGCACAAGGAGGTCTGGGCATTAAGAAATTGAGTACTCAGAACACCAGCCTGCTGCAAAAATGGTTGTGGAGATTCTGTTGTGAAGATATGGCATTATGGAGGAGGTTTATTGCAGAGAAATATGACCTACAAAGCAACTGGATAACTGAAGAGGTGAATGGCACTTTTGGGTGCTCTGTATGGAAAACCATCAGGAGAATGTGGCCTGATTTCAGTGCAAAGGTGACCTTCAGAGTGGGGAATGGTTTGAAGACCAGTTTCTGGAACGAGACCTAGTTAGGTGACGTAAATCTGAGGATACTTTTTCCCGATCTGTACATTATCAGTCTACAGCAGAATGACACTATAGCGCAAATGTGGACCCCTCAAGGTTGGGACCTTATGTTCAGAAGGGCTCTAAATGATTGGGAGGTTGGAAGAGTAGCAGACCTACTGCATGCTTTAAACTTGTTTCCAGGCACTGTCACAGAGCCGGACAAACCAGTTTGGAGACTGCATAGCAGAGGGGTTTTTACAGTTAAATCATGCTATTGGGAGAGGAATACCAATCATCTCTTGACAACAGTTTGGCCTTGGAAATTAATCTGGAAAATTAAGGTTCCTTTAAAAGTTGCATGTTTCACTTGGTTGGTAATTAGAAGAGCTTGTCTCACCCATGAAGTGCTACAAAGAAGAGGTATACAGATCTGTTCAAAGTGCTACATGTGCGGACAGAAGGCTGAAGTAAATGGTCATTTGTTTCTGCATTGCAAGATAGCTACAGATCTGTGGAACATGTTCGTTTGTATACTTGGGGTTAACTGGACAATGCCCAGAACCACTTTTGAGGTCCTAACACACTGGCAAGGAATCGGAAAGAGAGGATCAAAAGAAGATTGGTGGAAAAATATACCTGCTTGCATATGGTGGACACTATGGAAGGAAAGGAATGGGAGATGTTTTGAAGGAAAGGTTAGCAGCCCAGAGGAGATCAAGATGAAATGCCTTAGTCTTTTGTATTTTTGGTGTAAGCAAAATTTAGTGGGGGAAGTAGATAGCCTTGTGGAGTTTAAAAGCCAATTGTAAAGTTAGTTTTGTCTTTTTGGATTTGAGTATGATGGCACCCCCTGGGGGTTTGTAAATCCCACCTTATCGATTTTGATGAGGTCTTTTGTGTGAATACAAAGTTACCTATTTCAAAAAAATAACATATAGTATAAGTTATTCATTTAAACAATTAGCACTTATGGAATCGTATTGTAATTTATTATTGGCATTAATAAATTGACATCAATCAATTGATATCATATCACAAATGCATTATTTATTTGCAATTGGTCATTAAGGAATTACTATGCCACCAAACTAAGAAAGACTCGTAAAAATTAGTGGAAACTACCTACATTAGGGTAGTTTGTCAATATCACACGCCTTGGGTGCGATCCTACTCCGGACCCTGTAAACGTGGGATGTTTTGTGCATCGGGTTGCTCTTTTTCTTAATTGTATTGTCAAAAGTCCTAAACATAAGGTTGCTTTCCATTTATGAGTACAATTTTATTCAACACGTAACTATTTTTAAAAGGTAAAATCTTATTCGCTTTTAAATTTCTAAATATTAAAATTTTCTACATATTTCAAGGAAGGATTTAATACATAGAATTTAGTTAATTTTTTAAAATTCTAAATATTAAAAAAATAATAAAATGACTATTTTGACAAGAGTGAATTCTATTTTAAAAGGGTAAAAATGTGAACAACATTTTCCTGTGGGACTTCATACTTTAAATATTTAGTAATAACTTAATCTTAACCTTTTCAGTTTACCTTTCTGAGATGATCTCAATTTTTTCTCTTAATTTGTGTCTAGTCAAACACCCACATAAATTGTAACGGAAGAAATAATATAGATTTCACTAAAGAGAGTGTAACAAAAACACTCAATTAATTGAAACAACTTAAAGTATGTTATGTTTCTATATTTTCTTTTCTTTTCTCGATTATACAATTGAAAAGAGAAGTAGAAGAAAGAAATCAACATATTAATGCAAAATGAAGCTACATTCTTTAATTTATTTTCTAGTACCGTGAGTTGATAAATTGTGATGGATAATTAGTTAATTTAATAAAGAAAAGATTACTATTATGTTAACAAAATCGCAATCGATTTTAAAGTCCAAATGTTAGGACTTTCTAATATAGTTCAAACAAGGAAAGATTTAAGAAGCAAAATTTTAGTCAATTTTAAAGTACTAAATATTAGGAGTTCTTACCTCACACAAATGAGTAAAAATTTAATAGTTGTAACTATAATTAATTCCAAGTTCCTAAATTTAAGCTTAACTGAAACCTGGCAAAGATGGTGTTTTTCCAGTAAAGTCTGCTTATAATACATTGAGTAATTTGGATCAGCAAATACTACAGTGCCCAGGAGATATATTTGGAAGGCCAAGATTCCCACAATAGTGTTGAGCTTTTCCTGGTTAGTGGCAAGAGAAGCTTGCCTGACACGAGAATCTGAGGAGAAGGGTATTCCAATTAAACTACAGATGTCCTTTTTGTGGTTTAGAAACAGAATCCAATAGCCATCTGTTTCTTCATTGTTTTGTCACTAGTCTTCTGTGCCAAATTTTTCTTAACATTGTGGAACTCTAATAGTGTATGCCTTCCAACACAAGAGATCTGCTAAGGAGTTGGATTGCAACGGGGTGTAGTCAGACAGAAGAAATGGTGGAGATTGGTTCCTGCTTGTATATGGTGGACAGTTAGGAAAGAAAGAAATTTAAGAATTTTTGAAAGAAGAAGTAGCTCTTTACAGAATTTAAAGATGAAGTGCTTTCCTCTTTTTTCATTTTTGGTGTAACGTTTTGTAGAGGAGGCAGTATCATATCCTCAGTAGATCTGATAGGTGCTCTATTAACTGTTAGGATTTCATTGTTGGATCTGCTGTCCTTTCTCTCTGTATTTATGGTTTTGGCACTATCCTAGTGCTTTTTTCTTTAATACGCAAGTGACCATTCTCAAAAACAAAACAAAAGAATATAAGGTAAAAAAATAGGATCTCCGGACACAAATCCAAAATCCAATATGTATTTCGAAAATCCAAAGAACTCAGATTTTGGTTTGGCTCAAACTCTGTCCAGGCCTGCTCAATACCTACATGGCAGCATGTATGTATATCACACAAGCCATGAACATTACTTCTTATACATAATCAAGAGCTCTAATCATCTGTAGATATTTGATAGCTAGATAAACCAATTTAAATGAGAACATAATAGCAAGAACGATAGGATAGCTAACCTGGACAAGCTTTTTGCACATGCTGAAACTCAAGCCCTCCATCACATCCTTGAAGTTATGCCTTCTTCCACCAAAGTAAATGGTGGAGATTGAGCTATCTGATTGAAAGCCTTCAAGACAAACCTCAATATTAAATTTTATGGTCACATATTTAGCTGTCGTCCATGGTCTTCTTGTTCCCCAAACTGCCATTCCCACCATCAGCTCCAATATCTAAAACCACTTCAAATATAACAGAGCCCTTTCTGATGCTGACATTGAATAAATGTCCTCTCATATGTAACAAAACCTCAAATGTTCTCTTCTCATCACCCATCACTTGATTAGGCAAAGAAGTAGGAACATCTGTAGAAAATCCAAAGCCCTTATAGATGCACAACCACTTAACAAAACAAGAAGTCTACCTGCCCAGTAAATGCAACTAAAGGTCCTCATTTCTACTAGAAACCTTCCATCATCTTTGGCAGAAATCTCCATCTGCATCATTCATTAATGTGTGAAGAGAACAGTGCTTGTTTTCACTTTTCACCATTGTGTAAACATAATCTTCTGGTCAAAGCTTGCTTTCTCATCTTGAAATATGGAGAGCAAACCCAAAATTGAGTGCATCGGTCGCCTCATTACATTGTTCATCACCTTCTGAAACGAAGTCCTTGTCTGGCTTACCTTCATAGAATTCTATTTGCCTGCTGCAGCACACAATTTCTCATTTCTAGTTTCTCCCTCATTGTCTGGAACTCTTCAAGAACAGTGGCACGGGACAAAACCGCAGACACCTGATCAGAAACTACTTCCACTATCTCCATCTCATCATAGCTCAAGAATCTATCATCAGCACTTGAAAGAACCAATCCTAATCATAATTTTCAGAACTTTGGGATGATCCGGAACTTCCTATTATCCAATATAAACCGAGATCCATTGTTTTATCTTTCTCCACTTAAATACTAGGCTTAATTTGCTTGGTATAGGGCTCAAACCCATGACCGATGTGATTGAAATATTTATATATCACTATGATTCATGGATTAGTTTTCAATTACTATAATTTAATAGACATTTGGCCATAGGTTCAAATATTTTTCACTTCATTGGAATTTATGAAGTTAGAGTTTAAGATGGTTATGTTTGGTTATACTTTTTGCAAAGGAGAGAAGCGCACTATTTTGGAATTTATGAAGATGGAGTTGGAAAATAGGTTTGAAGCACTTTTCCAGAATTTTTTATTTTTTTTTTGAGAAAGTTAACATTTTATAGACAACAATTCACCAATGGTGTATTTCAGTAGTAAAGTATACAGTAAGCAAAACCAAAAGATCTATCATTTATACCCCTCCTAAACTATCTAAAAAGTCAGTAATAGCCTACATCTCTTTGGGGAGGACATGATTGCACCAAAAATAAAGGGTTATAAGACAGTTCAACTTCAAACTCTGGAAAGGGATGCTCTTGTTTTCGAAGCATCTCTGGTTCCTTTCCTTCCAAATTGTCCACCAGATGCAAGCAGGGACAATTTTTGAAACTTGGTAACTTTGTATTATAACACAATAGTACATGGGCAGTACTAAACCTTATATACAGATGAACTCCAAAACTCCACTGTTCTAAATCTAAATTGAATCTAAAACATCAATTATAGAGACAGTTTCATTTGAGTATAATTGATTGCACCAAAAACATAACAACAAAATGCAGTTGAGTTTAACTTTCTGCATACTATTCTCTATGCTCTCAAAACACCTAGAATTTCTCTCTTTCCAGGTTGCCCACCAGATTGAAGCAGGGATAATTCTCCATCTCGTTTTGTCTTTAACTAGCACTCCTACCTCCTCCCAACTTTTTAGGGCTTCAGTAATTCTCCTAGGCATAGCCCAGGATATGCCTTTGAGACTCAAGAATAACCTCCATAATTGTTGAGTAAATTTGCAGTGTAGAAAAAGATGGTTAACAGTTTCTGATGTTTCTCCACAAAGAAAGCACCTAGAACATAAGGTTACCCCCCTTTTCATAACATTATCCTGTGTCAAAGCTGCTTCCTTAGCTAGCAGCCATATAAAACATGAGACTTTATAAGGAATTCTGCCTTTCCAAATTTGTCTCCATGGCCAGGTAGGAATCTGTTGACTTGGTTGCTCCATCAACCTGTAAGCTGCGCCTACTTTAAATATACCTTTGCTGCTTCCTTTCCACCATAATGCATCCTCTTCAGCCTGAAGTCCAACGAAGTTTCCAACAATGTTGAGAAATTCTGCCACTCTCATCACTTCCCAGTCACCTGCTTCACTATCTCCCAACACTTGCACTATTCCAGAATTGGAAACCAACTCCAAGTTGGATTTGGAAATTTTAATTGTTAATAATATAGTAATACAAATTTTGTAATAATTAACGTGAAATACACATATAATGCATATAAGTGCTTAGGTAAAAGTGAACGACTTTTTTACCTTTCAATCTGTTAAGAAATCCCACATCAGAAAAGGGATGGGAATTTGGTCTCCTTATATGAACTTGAACAAACTTCACCTCATTAGCTAGCTTTTGGGGTTGAGTTATGCCCAAGATCCATCTTTACATGGTATCAGAACCAAGCACATTCCAATTCTTTGTTCACCGATGTTGGGCCCCCATATTATAATGTCCACGCTCCACGTAACGGGGTTTGGGCGTGCAGGAAAGTGTTAAGAATTCACACAATCGGAAAAGGGATGGGAATTTGGTCTCTACCTATATGGACTTGGACAAACCTCCCCTCATGAGTTACCTAGCTTTAGGGAATGAGTTAGGCCTAAGATCCATCTTTACACAATCAAATGTTATTTGTACGATGCTTTTGTTGAAACAAGTGTTAGAACATATTGAAAGAAGAACCACTAAAGCATATCGAACTCTTAAATATGATCATCTATCAATTAGAAATTTATAATTCTCTTTTTAAATTCTTATTTTGTACACAAACACATCTTTTAAATATTATTTATTTTTAAAAATCTACTCTTATTAATACGAGGGAATCGTGCATATATTTAGACTAGTTAAAAAAGAAAAAAAAAACTCAAAAAGGTTAATGAATTGATTCCAAATTTGCAATATTGCATCCTCAAAAACTGCAAATAACACATGACTTTATTTTATTTCAGAAGAACACATGTCATTAGATCACGATTTGTTAAGAGCTTTTCGGCGGATAATAGCCAATGTATCGCTTTTGATCGGTTTGTTGGGGGGTCATTGATGAAGTAGGGATAATCCATTAGGGTTTTAGGAGAGAAAATGAAGAGGAAAAAGAAAGAAAGGCGGAATGAGTGAGAGGAAGTATGTTCCTCTAAAATAAAATATAAGTCACGTGTTTGTAGATTTTTTTTTTAGAAAAAAAAACTACAAACATGTGTTCCTCTAAAATAAAATAGAAGTAACATGTTGTTTGCAGATTATTATTTTTTAGAACAAAAAAACTGCAAATAACACGTGACTTCTATTTTATTTCAAAGGAACACACTTCCTCTCATTCATTCCGCCTTTCTTCCTTTTTCCTCTTCATTTTCTCTCCTAAAACCCTAATGGATTATCCCTACTTCATCAATGGCCCCCCCACCAACAAACCGATCAAAAGCGATACATTGGCTATTAACCGCCGAAAAGTTCTTAAACATATCGTGATCTAGTCACATTTGTTCTTCTGAAATAAAATAGAACTCACGTGTTATTTGCATATTTTGAGAATGCAATATTGCAAATTTGGAATCAATTAACTATATTTTTTGAGTTTTTTCTTTTTTTTTTAACTAGTCTAAATGTATGTACATCACGCGTTATCCTCATATTAATAAGAATAGATTTTTAAAAATAAAATAAATAATATTTAAAAGGTGTGTTTGTGTACAATATAATAATTTAAAAAGAGAACTATAAATTTCTAATTGATAAATGATCATATTTAAAAGTTAGATTTGCTTTAGTGGTTCTTCTTTCAGTATGTTCTAATACTTGCTTCAACAAAAACATCGTAGAAATAGCATTTGATTGATAGGTAAAAGAGTCAAGTCATTAACTTTTACATAAGCACTTAAATGCATGCATTATGTGTATTTCATGTTGATTATTACAATTTGTGTTACTATATTATTAACATATTAAATTTTTCTATAAATATTAGCATTACAAAGACGCATTGTCATACAAAGTTGTATACTAGATTAACATATAGTATGAAGTTATTCTTTTAAACAATTACCACTACAAAATCGTATTGGCATTAATAAATTGACATCAATAAACTGATATCATATCACAAATGTGTTATTTATTTGTAACTAGTCATTAAGGAATTGTTATGCCACCAAACTAAGAAAGACTTGTCAAAATTAGTGGAAACAATCATTAATGCCTACATTATGGTAGGTTGTCAATATCACACTCCTTGGAATGCGATCCTACCTTGGACCCTATTAACGCGGGTTGTTTTGTGCACCGGGCTGCTCATTTTTATAATTTATTTTCGAAAGTCCTAAACATAAAGTTGCTTTGCATTATAAGTACAATTTTATTCAAGGTGTAATTATTTCTTAAAAGGTAAATTCTTGTTCGCTTTTAAATTTCTAAATATTGAAATTTTCTATATATTTCAACTAAGGAAGGATTTAATACATAAAATTTAGTTAATTTTAACATTCTAAATATTAGAAAAATAATTAATGACTATTTTGTCAAGAGTGAATTCTATTTTAAAAGGGTAAAAATGTGAACAAACATTTTGCTATAGGGAATTAGGGATTCATACTTTAAATATTTAGTAATAATTTAATTTTAAACTTTTCAGTTTGCCTTTATGAAATGATTCAACTCTAACCAATTTCTTTTTCTCTTAATTTATGTGTCTAGTCGAACACCATCACATAAATTGAAACGGAAGACATAGTTTAGATTTAACTAAAAAGAGTGAATAACAAAAACACTCAAATAAATTGAAACAAATGAAAGTATGTTATGTTTCTATATTTTCTTTTCTCGATTATACAATTTAAAAACAAGAAGCAGAAGAAAGAATTCAACGTATTAATGCCAAATGAAGCTACACTAAGGCTGGCAAACGGACCGGTTTTTGTCCGGTCCGGTCCGGTTCCCGTACCGGTAAGACCGGTACCGGTTGAACCGGTAAGGAACCGGTCTTATAGGTACCGGAACCGGTACCGAAACGGAACCCGGATTTTTATCCGGTTCGGTAAGAACCGGTTCCGGTCCGGTTCAACGGTCAATTTAATTTTTTTTTTTTATGTTATTTTATTTTTTTTAAAATTTGAACGTTATAGAGCCGTTGGGCCCTTTTAGCCGTTGGGTTGGGGCCCAAAACGGCTCCAAACAGCTCCCCACCCCTCTCTACCCCTTAACACTATAAATATACTCATATTTTTTCATTTAAATCACAAATTCACAAACTATTTCATTAATATATAAAATCTCTTAATTTTCAATCTCTCATAAATTCATAATTATTATTTTGTGATATTGACTTGGAGTTCGAATTTCGAAGATTTATTTGAAGTAAATCGGAAGCTTCAATTGACATCTCTCAATTCCGGCTTTGGTTATACATCTACTTTTACGTAGACGTTCGGTACATTCGTTCCAACTTTAATTTTTTATTTGTTTATTAATTAAGTTATTTTATTTTTTTGTTATATTATCTTTGCTTGTTTTTCATAATATTAATTATTTTAAACTTAAACATGAATTTTGAAAAATATAATGGTAAAAGACCAAAGTCGGAAAGAAAAAATAATAGGGGAGGAGGAAGTAGTTCTAATTCTAAAAATTTGTCACCTCCTAGATTTAGAATTAATACTAATGATTATACTCATGTTGATGAAACTTCTTTTACACGAGACTCACGACCTATTGAATTTAATTCCAAAAATGAAGTAGATCATGAAACTTTAAATAGATGTTTTACTAATTTTGAGGAAGAATTAGATGAGGAAGTAGAAATAAATGAGAAAGATGATGAGACCCCTACCCCTACTAATCCGGCTACCGAATTACCGAAACAAGATGAAGTCCCCTCTTAACCTATTTTTTCAAAGATCCCTCTTAACCTATTTTTTCAAAGATCGTTGTACGTGTTAAAAGATCTTTAGTATGGAAATTTTTGGTACAAAATGAGGAAAAAACTACTGTTACTTGCACGAAATGTAAATTGATCATGAAACATGTAACTACGGGTACACAAGGGGGAACGGGACGACTAAGAACACATTTGAGAAAGTGTAATAAAGAATTTGCTCGCCTAGATGATATAGAAAGGGCTAATAGAAATGGAATACCTCAATCTGAAAATTCTATGGGAGTTGGAGGTTCTAATATGGTTCAAAGTGTATTAAATATGACTAACCCGGCTAGCCGAAGCACACACCGCACTTATAGTAAAGAAAAAGATCGTAGAGAATTAGCTAAAATGGTTGTTGTTTGTGGTTTGCCTTTTTCATTTCCTTCACATCCTGGTTTTATTCAGTATATTCGGGAATTGTATAACCCAGATTATGAAGGTATTCCAAGAAGTACAATTAAAAGTGATCTTTTTAAATATCAAAAAGAATATTGTCATTTTCTTCGTTGTTTATTTGTTTATTATGATGGTAGATTATCTATTACTTCTGATATGGGACGTAGTCCTAATGGTAATGATTATTTTACAATTACTGTCCATTGGATTGACCATGAATGGAACATGCAAAAACGAATATTAGGATATAAATATGTTGAAGAAACTAAAACCGGTGCTTATATAGCAACAAAAATAGGCTCTATTTTACAATTTTATGGAATATGTGATAAAATAATGAGTGTCACTTTAGATAATGCTTCTAATAATTTAAAAGCAATTGATTATTTAAAATGTAGACTTTGTCCAATTGATAATGATTCTTTTCATATTAAGTGTGCCGCACATGTGTATAATTTGATAGTAAAAGATGGTATTTCTCAATTTGAAATTTCTTGTGAAAAAAATTAGACTTGCTTGTAATTGGATTTTTAAAGCTAAAATAAAAGCTAGAATTACAGAATTTAAAAATCGTTGTAAAGAATGTGGACTTGAATATAGAAAAATTCCAAAAGAAGTATGCACTAGATGGAATTGTTTATTTGAAATGCTTCAAGTTGCTTATATTTATCAAGAGCCGGTACAATTAGTTTTTAATGCTCATAATGCGGACCCGAATTTGAGAATTGGCTATGAAGATTGGGAAAATACAAAAGAACTTATTGAATTTTTAAGTGTTTTTTATAAAGCAAAAATGCTGCTTCTGGTCAATATTATCCAACTATTTCTTCTGTTTTAGTAAATATTTGTGTTATTTCATCTGAATTTGCAAAATATAAAGGAAAAGATCGATTTGAAAATTCCCTTGCTTTTATGATTGAAAAATTCAAAAAATATTTTTTCCCTATTCCTCAAATCTATTTGACTGCTACTACTTTCAACCCAAATTACAAATTAAAAGGTATTGAAAGAATGGTCGAAAAGATTTATGCAAATTTAGAAATTAAAGATGATGAAACTCCCAGTGTTGAAGATTGTAAAAGTAGCATATATATAAAAGCTAGAGAGTTATATAATACATATAAATCTATGGAAAAAAATATTCCAATAGTTGAACCTCCATCTTGTAAACCTAGAAGCGATGATACGGATGATTGGATGGATGATTATCTTGAGCTTGAATCATCTACTAATAATGATTTTGATTTATATTTCAATCAGGCACGGGAAAAGATTAGGCATGAAGAAGGACAACTTTAAGCTCCAATATTAGTATGGTGGAAGAATCGTGAAAATCAATTTCCGACCCTTGCTAGGATTGTCCGAGATGTGCTAGCGATTCAAGCATCATCGGTCGCTTCGGAGCAAGCCTCTAGTGCGGCGAGATTTATGATTGGAGATCATCGATATTCATTAGCAAAGGATAGTTTGGAAATATCGGTGTTGTTTCGAGATTGGGTCAATGCCGAAAGAAGAAATACCAGACTACCACAATTAAATAGCCAAATAGAAGACGAAATAGATGAAATATTTGGTGATAATAGTGATGATGGTATGGAAGCAATGGATGAAGAACGACAAATACAAGTTCCAAAAAATGTTTCTTTTGAAATGATACAAAAGTTACGAAAAGATTTTAAAAAGAGTTTCAATTGTTAGTACAATAATTAATATTCAATACCTAGATTATGTACTCTTTGTCTCTTTCTAATATTTGTATTGTACAATTTATTTATTTGAATAAACATACGATTATTCGCCTTGATTTTCTTTTAAAATAGTCTCTTATATTTAATTCAAGTCATTTTAGAAATTTAATTTTCAACTATTTTAATATTAGTTTAAAGTTTAAACTTTAATATAAAATTGAATTTTTAGGTTTAAACTTTAAATTCAATATAAACTTTAAACTTTAAAGTCAATTTTAAACTTTAAATTCAATATAAAGTTATAAACTTTAAATTTTAAAGTCAATTTTAAACTTTAAAGTTTAAAGTTTAAACTTAAATTCAATTGAAACTTTAAAGTTTAAAGTTTTAAATTGAAGTTTTTTAATAATATAATTTTATTAATTAATAATATAATATTATATAATAATTAAAGTTAATAAAAAAAATAAAAAAAATTACCGGTACAAAATGATCCGGTAAGAACCAGTTCCGGTCCGGTCCAAACCGGTTCCAATCCGGTAACTAAGGGACCAGACGGAACCTTTGGAAATTTCCGGTAAAACCGGTTCCGGTAACGAAATCCGGTAACGAGGACCGGTTCCGATAAAACCGGTCCTGTTGATCCGGTCTTGTCCGTTTGTCAGCCTTAAGCTACACTCTTTAATTTAGTTTACGTACCATGAGTTGAAAAAATGTGATGGATAATTATTAAGTTTGATAAAGAAAGGATTGCTACAAGTTAACAAATTATAATTGATTTTAAAGCCTTAAATGTTAGGACTTCTAATATAGTTCAAATAAAGAAAAATTTAAGAAGCACAATTTTAGTCAATTTTAAAGTACTAAATATTAGAAGTTTTTACCTCTTACAAATAAGTAAAAATTTAACAGTTATAACTATAATTAATTCCAAGTTCCTAAATATAAGCTTTACTAGAAACCTGGCAAAGATGGTGTTTTTTCAGTAAAGTCTGCTTATAATACATTGTGTTATTAGCAAATACCACATGGGCCCTAGAAATATATTTGGAAAGTTAAGGTTCCTACAAAAGTTTTGTGCTTTTCCTGGTTTGGCAAGAGAGGCTTGCCTGACGCAAGAGAATCTAAGGAGAAGGGGATTCCAATTATGCTCTAGATGTCCATTTTGTGTTTTAGAAACAGAATCCAATAGCCATCTGTTTCTTCATTGTTTTGTCACAGGTCTTCTGTGCCAACTTTTTCTTAACATTGTGGGACTCCTATGGTGTATGCCTTCAAGCACTAGTGACCTGCTCAAGGAGTTGGAATTGCAACGGGGTGTAGTTGGACAGAAGAAATGGTGGAGATTGGTTCCTGCTTGTATATGGTGGACAGTTTGGAAAGAAAGAAATGTAAGAATGTTTGAAGGAAGAAGTAGCTCTGTACAGAATTTAAAGATGAAGTGCTTTCTTCTTTTTCATTTTTGGTGTAACGTTTTGAAGAGGAGGCAGTATCCTTAGTAGATCTGGTAGGTGCTCCTAACTGTTAAGATTTCATAGTTGGCTCTGATGTCCTTTCTCTGTATTTATGGTTTTGGCACTATCCTAGTGCCTTTTTCTTTAATACTCAAAGTTACCCATCTCAAAAACAAAACAAAAGAATATAAGGTATAAAAAGATGGATTACTGGAGACAAATCCAAAATCTAAATATTTTAGAAATTAAATCCAAAATCCAATACATATTTCAAAAATCCAAAGAACTCAGATTTGGGTTTGGCTCAAACTCTGCCCAGCCCTACTCAATACCTACACGCAGAACTATATGGCAGCATGTATGTATATCACACAAGCCATGAACATTACTTCTTATACATAATCAAGAGCTCTAATCATCTATTGATACTTGTTAGCTAGGTAACCAATTTAAATAAGAACATAATAGCAACAACAATTGGGATAACTAACCTGGACAAGCTTTTTGCACATGCTGAAACTCACGCCCTCCATCACTCCCTTGTATTTATGCCTTCTTCCACGGCCAATGTGAATGGTGGAGATTGAGCTATCGGATTGAGAGCCTTCAAGCCTAACCTCAATATTAAATTTTCTGGTCACATATTCGGCTGTTGTCCATGGTTTTCTTGTTCCCCAAACTGTAATTCCCACCATCAGCTCCAGTCTCTAAAACAACTCCAAATATAACAGAGCCCTTTCCAATGCTGACATTTAACAAAAGACCTACCATATGTACCGATACCTTAAATGTTCTCCTCAATGCCCATCACCTGATTAGGCAAAGAAGTAAGAACATCTGAAGAAAATCCAGAGCCCTCATAGATGCACAACCATTTAACAAAAAAAGAAGTCTTCCTGCCCAGTAAATGCAACTAAGGGCCTCATTTCTACTGGAAACCTTCCATCATCGTTGGCAGATTTACCAATAATCTTCTGGTCAAAGTCAAAGCTTGCTTTCTCATCTTGAAATATGGAGAGCAAACCCAAAATTGAGTGCATCGCCCGCCTCATTCCATTGTTCATCACCTTCTGAAACAAAGTCCCTGTCTGGCTTACCTTCATAGCATTCTACTTAGTCTTTAGCCTGCTGCAGCACACGATCAATTATTAATGCGCGAAGAGAACAGTGCCTGTTTTCACTTTTCACCCTTGGGTTAATAATAATCTTCTGGAAAGCTTGCTTTCTCATCTTGAAATATGGAGAGAAAACCCAAAATTGAGTGCATCGGCCGCCTCATTCCATTGTTCATCACCTTCTGAAACGAAGTCCATGTCTGGCTTACCTTCATAGCATTCTATTTGCCTGCTGCAGCACACAATTTCTCATTTGTAGTTTCTCCCTCATTGTCTGGAACTCTTCAAGAACAGTGGCATGGGACAAAACCACAGACACCTGATCAGAAACTACTTCCACTAGCTCCATCTCATCATAGCTCAAGAATCTATCATCAGCACTTCAAAGATCCAATCCTTATTGTAATTTTCAGAACTTTGGGATGATCCGGAACTCCCCATTATCCAATAAAAACCTAGATCCATTGCTTTATCTACACTAAAATACTAGGCTTAATTTGCTTGGTATAGGGCTCAAACCCGCGACCGATGTGATTGAAATATTTATATATGACTATGATTCATGGATTAGTTTTCAATTACTATAATTTAATAGGCATTTGGCCATAGGTTCAAATATTTTTCACTTTATTTGAAATTTATGAAGTTAATGAGTTGAAGATGGTTATGTTTGGTTATACATTTTGCAAAAGAAAGAAGAGAGAACTATTTTGGAATTTATGAAGATGGAGTTGGAAAATAGGTTCGAAGCACTTTTCCAGATTTGGAAACCAACTCCAAGTTGGATTTGGAAATTTTATAACCAAACACTGATTTGGAAATGAAGTGAATTCATTCTGAAAATAAGTGATGATTCTCATGAAAAAAAATTAGTATCTACATTTTGCATGAGAAAATAAATGAACAATGTGCAGCACATATGTAACAGCTAAAGAAGGTTATCATTCAGGAATATGAAAAAGAAACATCAAAAACCAGTAATATCAAGCACGGACACATCATGGCAAAATACTTGGGAAATCCAAAATCAAAGCAACCAATTACATATAAAGCAAAACATCTTCAGGACTTTATTACTCGTTCGTTCTTGCTTAGATGGTTTGTATAGTCAGCTAGAGATTTTTCGTAATCTCAAATACGTCATTTTGTAATTTTTGCATCTTCTTAATGCCATTGTTAATACCACTTTATCTATAAAAAAAAAACATGAATATTTAAAAAACAGAGTACACTCAAATGAGAGTATTAAGCTATTGGAGCTTAGCATTTCAGAGCAATCCTGACTGTGAGATTATTTTTACAGAAGTTGAAAATATTGATTTGACATGCTGTAACAAGGGACAGAACTGAAGTGAAAAAAAGATATTTTGTTGTTACCATGCAATGACTACTTTTTTCTTATCTGAAGCGACAAGTTGAGGATCTTATGGATTAGAAGTATTTATTACAGTGCAATAACTATCGGTAACCAATAAGATCCTCAACTTGTAACTCCAGATAAGCAAAATAAGAATAGCACTTAAGCACTATCAATTGCCTGCCAAAACAGACTACTACTTACCATTGACATAGACAGGAGTTCAAGTTGCAATTCAACTTTGTAGCGCAATATCAGATGGTCGGTGAATTGAGGTCTTAATAACACCCATTTCATCTCTTAAAATTGAAAGATAATTTTTATCAAATGGAAGAACTAAGCAATATAAAGAAAACTATGATGACTACTAATAAGATTACTCAAGGAGCATGGAGATAGAAGCAGTAAACTGATTACTGCAGCTACTTCAGAAGAGAAAAGTAATAAATTAGCATTACAACAGAAACATCAACGCAAGTGCCCAAGTAATTCTACACCATTCTTAACTACAGCATCCAGAAGACAAAAATTATAGCTACAACTACAACAAAAGAAGTGTCTTACTTAGCTAGGCAGCCTCTACCTTATCACCATCCACAGCATTGAGTATAGGAAGACTGCTAAGGAATTCATCAAGACCTTCAAAAAACCCAATTACTTCAACAGTATCATCTTCTCCCTCTCCTGCTTCATTTTCTCGGCTCATCTGAATTATAGGCTCCTCAACCTCATTACTGAACTCCACATTCAAATCCAAATTCCCGAAGTGTTTTGCAACCCTCCCACGTTGCCTTCTTGTCTTACTTGTGACACCTCTGTTACTTGACTCAACTGTTACAGCATGGGATATTTCCACACCACCTTGAGTTGCTAAACCATCTTGCAAATTGCCATCATTATTTCCTTCAACAGTTTTTGCCTTATCAGTGTGCTGTTTCTTGGCATTTTTTCTTGGGGTTCCAGTCCTTGCATTCTTTTTCTTCACATTATTTGCTTTCTTCCTCTCCTTACTCCGATTCCAATCCACATCTGACTCCTCAACTGACTCAGATACCTCAACAAACACATCATCATCTTCAACATATGTTGTCGGAGCAAAATGCTTTCGTCCACCCCCACTTATCGATCCACCAGCATTAAGCGAACTGCCAAGATTATTCACATTAATCTGTCCTCCAATAGCATGACTGTTCACATTACTCCCTCCATCCCCCCCAAATCGTGGAGAGGTAAACATGGGCGAAAATGGAGACCAGCTCGAAGTGTTATCTACATTTCTATTAAAATCCTCCAAAGTCAATCCAAAAGGCATAAATCCCCAACAACAAAAATTAATTTCTTTTCCATCAATATTTGGAGGAGGAGATGCAATTTTTACAGCTTGAAAACCTTTCTTACAATTTTGACACCTTAAATTACAATTAGCATAATCCAGAGAGTACTCATACATAATAAGACAATAAGGACATGCAGTCCAGAAACTGGGAATCCCCTTACCTGATCCATCTACATTCCCTTCCTTCTCCTTCACATCATCACTAGTACTAGCAGACTTATTTGCATTGTTCCCCACCACATTCTCATTTCTCTCTGGGAGCTGTTGATTCCCATGCTGCTCTACAGTAACCACTGGTTCCCGCCCTTGTGTCGAGCTCAACCGGACACCAACTGGTGGGTTTTCTCTATTTAAGCTTCTCACAGAAGTTACCGGCTGTGGTTGGTTCAAACTCAAGAATGTAGCAGGTTTTTCATCAGTGTTCGAAAATGAAATAGAAGTCACAGGTTGTGTCTGTTGTCTCAGAAACGTTACAGGTTGTTGTGGTTGCTGTTGCTGCTGCTCAATATCCGAGCTTTCCATAGAGGTCACAGTTTCTTGCTCACGAGTCAGAAACGTGGGTGGCATAGAAATTCCAGCTTGTGGGTCTCTGCTAAAGCTTACTCCAGCAGCATTTTGACTAGGCAAATTCACAAACATTTGGTCTGCATTCGAACTAGGCATTGACTGATAAACATTCTGATGCACAAAATTAGAAGTAGGTGCAGTAGAAGCAGCAACTGGGTATAGGTTAAGAAAGAAGCCCAACTCCTTATCATACATACTTTTCCTCATAGGGTTAGAAAGAACCGAAAACGCATCAACAACAAGACGAAAAGCCTGATCAGAAAACGGAAAACTGTTATTCTGAGGGTTTAGTAAAAGCGCAAACCTTCGATACTGCTCAGCGATGAAATCCACATTCTGGGTTTGGTTATGAGGAATTTGGAGAATAGAGTAGTAGTCAAAGTGATGATTGTTTATACGTTTGTCGCCGGCGTTCAAAGTATCAACGATGCCGAGTATTTGGTCGGTAGCAGGTGCAAATGCCGGGTCGGCATCACGAGCCCGGGTCGCAAATGACTTGCTACCAACTAGGTCACGATTTGTTAATAGCTTTTCAGCGATTGACAGAAAACGTAAAGCTTCTGATCGATTCGTTGGAGGGCCATTGTTGATGAAGAAAGGATGCTCCATTCTAGGGTTTTAGAAGAGAGAAAAATGAAGATGAAAGGGCGGAGCGAGTGAGAGTGTTGAATTCCCTCTGAAATGAAATAGAATACAAGTGTCACGTGGTGTCTGCAGATTTTGGGGATTAGGACATTTACGAAGCCTAGATTTGTTAGTAAATTTTATTAAAACACTCAAACTCGGTTGAATATTAGGATATATGATAACATATTTTTTATTTATATTTCTAAAAGTGATTTTTTTGCATGTGTTAATAAAATTATATATTCATTACATAGATCAATAAATCACTTAAAATATGTTATCTTTTTAAATGGTATGAATTTGATCTGATATGTCATGAAACCTTAGATTTATTCGATTAAGAATGATGTGTGTGATTGAAAGAGATGACATATTTTATCTTATTGATTTATCTACGTAATGGATATTTGAGAATACGAATAAAAAAATTCAAAATTTGAACTGAAAATGATCAATAAAAACACTTTATTATTTGTGAGGGTTATCAATTGGAACAGGAATGAAATTTGTTGATAATGTTAAGAGATTATCTATATAATAAGTGTTTTTCTTAATCAAGAATTCATTTTTTATTTTGTTTTGCTAAACTTTAAACTGTTTTTAAAAGAGTGAAAAGTTTGTTGGAGGGAGGGGGGTTATTTATTTCTAGTGTTTGATTAGTAAAAAGAAAATATTATTCCATAAATATCATATATCATATATAAAAGAAGAACCCTCAACTTGGTGACATGGCACCATCAGAAGCAAGGATTCTCTTTTTATTTATTTATTTTCAAAACTGCCCTTTCCCTCTACAATAGGAACGTCGTTTCTACCTTCAACAATAACTTCTCCCATTTGTTGTTTTACCACTCTTGCCGCGCTTCATAAATATTGTGCTTCTTTACAATAGCCGACCTACTTATGTGGCACCCTCACAGATCATAAATCGTATTTTACCCTTCTTAAAAGTCACAACTATTTAGAAAAGTCAGAACTCTTCATAAAAGTCACAACTTTTCACAAACGTCACAATTTTTCACAAAAGTCGCAACTCTTCATTTTTCATTCACACCTTTTAAAACTCAACACTTAATTCCAAGGCACCAAAAGAATAAAGAATAAACAAAGAAAATTGATTTCAATTGTAATACGACATTACAACTCTTGCACCTCTTTGTCCACAACTCATAACGCTGCTGGAATTGTTGAACTCATTACATTTGGTTCTTTAGTGAACAAAACTTTTATTTCTGCCACTATTATTTGTAGGGTTTTCCCCACTATATGGGACTCGAATTCAAATATATTAATTAAGCTTCTTATGAAGTGTGTTTCATTCCTCAAAGTTTTCTTTATCCTATTTCATAAAGTTTAATCTTTATGGTAAGTCATCGTGATTCACGTAACTATTGCAATTTCTTTTTGCTATTTTAGTGACGTTTTTTGAACTCTGTTAAAAATTTTAGCAATGATGATTGAAAATTGATCTTTTCATTTGTCCCTTTCTACAAGTTTTTTCATATAAACAAAGAAAATTGATTTCAATTGCAATGCGATATTACTACTCTTGCACCTCTTAGCCCACAACTCATAACGTTGTTGGAATGATTGAATTCATTACATTTAGTTCTTTAGTAAACAAAATTTCTATTTCTACCACTATAATTTGTAAGGGTTTTTTTCGCTATAGGGAAGTCGAATTCAAATACATTAATTAAGCTTCTTATGAAGTGTGTTTCATTCCCAAAATTTTCTTCTTCATATTTCATGAAGCTTAATCTTTTATTGTAAGTTATAGTGATTCATGTAACTATATTTTGATATTTTGGTGACTATTTTTGAACTATGTTGAAAATTCTAATAAGGATGATTGAAAATTGATCTTCTCTTTTTCCCTTTGGTTTCTTCATATACTTTTTAGGAAAATTGTTTGTGGGTTGTGCTATATTTGATAGCACCTAACAACAAATATGTGATAACAATATGAAAAACCAATGGTGAAGTTTGTTAAAAAAAAAACATAACATATTGTTCTCTTGCTTGCCACAGTTAGTATATTATTTTGATTGTTTTATTTTACGTACAAACATTTTGTATGCCATTGCACTCTTCCAAGAATATTAGTATAGAGACAATTAGTCCACTTCTTTTATTGCAAGTTGACTAATTTGTCATATTTATTCCTCTCTTCCTTTTGGGCATAATAAGAGATCGAGTTTTCTTGAAACTAATAGATGCCCAAAATACACTATAACAAAAACAATTCTTATGGGCAATAAATATGTACATTAAAGAAGAGTGCTAGAGTCTTTATCGACATCAATTGATTGTCATTAGATTCAATGTCGCTATAGACTTTAGGGACATTTATAGAGAGTATTAATTGCCTTTGAAAATACATATTTAGCGGATATTAAGTTAATAATTACCATTAAAGATCATTTTTGTTGTAGTGATAACTCTTTCTTTTGGCTTCTTTCAATTGATTTTCTGAACTGTAAACTTGGATACAATCCGACAGACTATTTTTAGAAAAATATGTTAAGCAACATGTTTTTTTCTTCTTGATTGTTAGGAAAGTAAGGCCGTTTTTGTTATTATTTGCGGATATTTGTGTGCTCAAGTGCTCACAAAATTATGATGTGAGATTTTAATATGTTATGTATCAAAATTTTGGTTTGGAGTATCCAATTATGAACAGTTTCCTTCAGATATCACCTACTGCTTGGTTGATAATTTTATTAATTCTTTGTAACTGCATATTATAACCATAATAATAACTATGGTTAATTCCAAATAAGTTGAGGACGATGATATGAAACCTAAGCAATAGTCATGATTATTCTGAGACAATGAGGAAAAAACTTTATGATATTAACAATTTTAGGGTCATTTTTAACATATACATGATACGACATACTATAATAAAAAAGATATTGATTGAGGCTAATAAGAAAGGAGCCAAAGGTCCTCCGTTTGAATTTAGTTAATTATGTTCTTGTATGGACGTGATGTTCCACTTTACTTGGGAGTGTTGTCGTTCGAGGCTTTTGGTCTCTTCTTTAACGTCTAAAGTTGTTCTTTATAACTTCTTGGAATTTAAAATTTTGTGTTATTTCTTATTAACTATTTCCATGGAGATTTTCCTAGACTTCTTTCTTGTACTTAAAATCTCTCTATGACTCATAATTTTTGTATAACAAAAATGAAAATTAAATAATATAGCACTTTAAGATTTCGAAGGAACGTTTTGCCTTAAGATAAAATGTTCTTGACAATGTAGTGTATGTAGCAAAAATATGAATATTACCGAATGATCATATATAAGCTTAATAAAATAGTTCAATCTCGTGCGAAGTACGGATAATTTACCTAGTTTATGCATAATTTGGGAAAATATCATATCACTAGACCTGAATCATTACCCTTTAACACGAACCCAGTCCATTTGTCCGACCCCAACCCTCAAACTGTCTGACACCAATAACAACCTAAGACATGACTTCGACTCGAAACTTGACCCTCGAACATATCCTCGACCCCGCCTCATAACTTGATCCTCGACTTGGCCATGATATAACCATAACCTAAGACGCAACAATGACCTCATTCGCACCTCAAGATTCGAAGATGACTCGAAACCTAACTCTTACCCTAATATCGAACCAATTTCGGTGATCTAACCTTAAGCCATGACTGACTTTGACCCTGAGTTGGGGTCGGGGTAAGGTCATGCTCTGAGTCAGGAGTTAGGAGTTGGGTCTTGTGGTTGAAAGTCAAGTCTCAGATCAGGGTCAAAGTCAAGAGCAGGTTCTTAGATCCAAGGTGGATTGAGTCTCGGGTCGGGGTTAGGTTAGGATTTGGGCCTCCAATCAGGGGGAGGAGTCATGTCTTAGATCGAGGTCGAGATTACATGTCGGGTCATATGTCCCACATAAGGGTCAGATGGTAAAGTTGAAAAAAAGTTTAGGAAAATTTTCCGTTACTCTACATAGGAAGTCTTTTTCCTTAAATTGGAGAAAAATAGGTTCATTCTAGAAAACATTCAAGTCAATCAAACATGAGAAAATTATAAAATATTTTCCTTTATACAAAACACACTTGGTGGTGTTTGGTCATGAGTTTTTTTATACTTTTTTTTCAAAGTTAAAACTCTGAATAACACGCTTGACCATAATATTGGGAACATTGTGTGAAATAGCAAGAATTTAATTCTATTTAAATGTTATAGCTACAATATACATTAATTGTATTTCACAGCTAGTGTTTCGCCTAATTTTTTATCTGACTGGGGTCCCAGAGAACATATACATATACAAATTCACGTAATTATACAAGAGATACAAACGAACTGTGTATGTATATAAATCTAGAAAAACTAAAATGTTTCAGAGATACAAACGAACCAGTTATGTATATACATACAAATCTAGAAAAAAACTAAAATGTTCCATATACAAATCATCCAATTGTTCATAATAAAAATGACAAAGTATAACACAAAGAACATATACATATACAAATTCACGTAAATATAAAAACACAATTTTCAGAGATACAAACGAACATGTAATGTATTTGTATATGTATACAAATCTAGAAAAAACTAAAATGTTCCATATACGAATCGTCCAAGTATCATAATAAAAATGAATCTATACAAAACTAATCAATTAATATCATTAAACTTGAACGTATAAACGATTTAACAAACATAATACAATTTCATTGTTCGATCTGTCAACAAATTAAATTATACAAATTTGTTCATTCGTATATACAAATTAGGGTTTGTGAATTATACAAATTAGGGTTCATGAATTATATCAGGACCTCCATAGCAAATCAAACTATAGTTATGAAGCACAATTATCAAAACTATATCTACAGAACATTAATATGATTATTATGTTTGCTATTCCTAAAATTTACTCATAAAAATTCGACTCGTTAGATTTGACCCATTACCTTGAGTTAGGCTGAACATGTAAGCCTTTTGTCATGAAGACGTGGTCTTATTGATGGATTCAGACCTCATGTATCGAATTTATGCAGTCCAGAGACTAGAATGATTTGGTAACTTGAAGTTGAATTCCAAAATTTATAGAAATTCCAAAAGCAACAAAAAATTATTTTTACTCTAAATTACTCACAAAAATTAAAAAAAAAAAAATTCTAATTCGTTTTATGTCAAACACAACTTCAATTTTTAAATATTATTTTTCACTTTGAAAACAAAAATTACTTTTTCAATTTCACAATAAAACATAGTCAAATACTCAAATACATAAAAGCAACATGGACTTTATGCAATCAATTTCACTATGACTGTATGACACTATCAGTAACCTAACCTGCTATTCTAGCTTATTGTCTGTATTCTATATTATGTATGGTCATTCCTAGAAATATAATTTTGAAAAAGATTCTTCTTTTTATGCATCACTAAAACAGGTAATTAAGTTTGAAACTGCAATGAGAAAACATTCAAGCATAACAGTTCCACATGGATTGAATGAAATCATATGGGAATAAAAAGTATCAGCTTGCTAGGGTTACAAGTCCTTTTCAAATTAGTAACACTTTTCCTTCTTGTTTCTTGTAAAAATGAATATCATATCTAAGTTAGCATTCAAGCAGGTGGCCTATTGAGCCAATAAAGTGAGATTTCTTTCCATCACTCTTGATATAGGAAAAGTTACAAAATACACGTGTTTGATGGAGGAGGTAGCAAGTACTCAATGGACTAGTCGAAGTAAGCACACACTGGCACGATCATCATGGTTAAAAAAAAAAAAGCACTAGTCAAAGTTTATGGTGTTTGTATCCAAAACTAACAGTGTGTGAGGAACAAGTATCAGCTTGCAAGGATTAAAAATTTCTTTTCAAATCAGTAACATTCTTCTGTTTCTGAGGAAAAAATGATGGGAACCCATACCACTATCTTGACATATTTTACTTTAACATAAGCCAAGAGAACTGAATTGCAAGCAGACCTATATAGTTACATAATGGAAACTGGCGGTAGCTACATGGTTAGGAAGAAGCTTGTTTCATCTAACAAAGATGTAAAGCTATCTCTATATGGTTATATGATATATTAAAGTCTCCTCTCATGTTTTCCAGGAACCTTTTTAAGTTTGTTATTAACCAATAGTACTAACATCTCACAAGCCATCACCACCGCCGCCCCTTTGAAGGAGTCTTTGAAGTTCATCGGCCAAGCCTTGTAGAAGAACAGGTTTCCTTATTAGACCATTCATTCCCACCTGTAGGCATCTCTCCCAAACCTGTTCCTCTGAACTAGCAGTCAGGGCTATGATCAATGGCCAACTACGGCTGCGGAACTTACGCACCCTCAATGCCACTTCAAATCCATCCATTTCTGGCATTTGAAGATCCAAGATGACTACTTGAAAGGTTGTTAGTGAAGGGCCTAGAGCACTCAGGCATTGAAAACCGGTTGAAACAGCAGTTACTTGGCAACCTAGTTTTTCGAGCAGCTTTCTAGTTACCAGTCTATTTACATCATCGTCATCAGTGAGGAGTACATGAAGGCCTCTGAACATTGTGCTGGAAATCGGTTGCTCCAAGGGATTTCTATATTCAAACATGCGTTTCCTAAAAGATGACTGCTTTTGAAATCTGAGAATGAGTGTCATCCCTTGCGCATGGCCTTGGGAATTCGAGGACATCCATATATTTCCCTGCATCATCTGAAAATTTATGCCCAAAAAAAAGGAAATACAGGTCAGAGTAAGCAATATGGTAACCAGGCTAGTACTTCATCACCTTCACAAGCAACTTACCACTTCAAATAGCAGAGGTAAGAAAACTAAAAACGAAATAGTTTTACTGTTTGGATTATTTATTAATGTCATAAGCAGCATCTAGCGTAAAGCTGTTTTCAGAAACGCTTTTCTTGAGCAGATGGTCTATCAAAAACAGCCTCTCTACCCCACATAGCTAGAGGTAAGGTATGCATACACCTCACCCTCCCCAAACCCCACTTGTGAGATCATATTGGGTATGTTGTTGTTGGTGCTGTTACAAGAAGCAACTTAAAACTTCACAGAATAAGAATTCAAAAATCATGAGAAATCAATTCTTAGGATGAAACCTCTTACCAAAGGAGAAAATGATTAGCCCCGTGTTCACACTAGTTTCAGCCAATAGGGGGTAGTTAATAAACAAAAGCACAATATAATGACATTCACAATTTCCCATTGAAAAACATGGATGTTATAATTTCAAAATGGAATGGTCTGTAGTCACACGGGGATAAAAATCTTCTTGACAATCGACTGATTTAGATTCGTTTACAAGGTCTTGCCCAGACAGAGAGCATGGAGTCAAACTGAAAGCTCTCCTTGATTTAACACACTTCTTATGAAGGTTCATTCAGCGAAAGCAAATACAACTACAATCCAAACCCTAAAGTTCCAATATTAAAAATAAGAAGGTAAAGGAGAAGATGTAGCCATGCTGTCTGCAGAAGCCCAAGGAGTACCAATTGCATTGGAAGCTACATGTTACATAGGCAATGAAAGTATATATCTGAAACACATGATACATGGGCACCAGTTCATTGTCACAAGCTACTATTTTATATAATGCATAGGCACCAGTTCATTGCCAGAAGCTAGTCAAGCTACTATTTTCTCAAATTAAACCTAGACATCGAAAAATTGAGCGCTCAGAAGCTCAACCAACGAATTTTCTTCTTCAACATTCCTATTTAGCTGATTTAATACATACAAGTTACAAGTACAGGTTTCCAGTCTATCTCACCCATAAAAGGCTCTAAAACAGGTACCATTTTCAGCATATGCTGGAGTTTCTTATAAGTTCTGCCAATATCATTTTCAACAGAAGAAATCCAAAAGAAATTATCAAAGGAAGAAATCCTGAACTTTCCCTACTCACTTTGGCTTAGTTTAAGAGCTACGAGGTCACCACCACAAACCAGCAAAGACTGGTTCCTTGAGCGCAAATTAATTGAAGCCAACATCATTATCTGCATCCTTAAAAACACATCTTTCATTCTCATCTATATCCAATCCCCCAGCCCTTTCTTTCCCACGCTCTCACACACACATCTGGTGCATGCAGAAGTGAACGCTGCATATCTAATGATTATTGAATGAAGATGCTTGTGTGTAGTTTCACATTAGGAACTAAGGTGAAGCTAACTAACATCTTACCCATTCAATGTACATATTTTGTACCAAATTGTATGGCCTAGTGGTTTAGTGGTTAATGAAGTGGGTTGAGAACCATGAGGTTTCAGGTTCAATGCCCAATGACGGCAAAAAAACCTAGGTGATTTCTTTCTATCTGTCCAAGTTTTAATGAACAAAGTTGCCCGGTGTCTATGTTGGTGGAAGGTAGCATGTATCATGTGAATTAGTCGAGGACTTGGGATGGCTTGGACACCACGGTTATCAAAAGAAATAAAAAAATCAGTCCTACTTTTATCAGTATAAGGCTGACTTACAATGCTATGTTTTTGGTAGTCAGTCTCTTCATGGGTTTCAGATCTCTCTGAACTGATCTCTCCCTATTTCAATTTTATTTAGAGGTAAAATAGAGTTCTAAAGAAATATCAAATAACTTCAGTCTCTCAAGTCATGAGGGTTCTAATTGCATATGCTCTCTCCCCCCGAATCGGTTCCACTAGAACACAAGCACAAAGAGGTTGATGCCAGCATAATATGAACATATGGAAGATTTGGCAGTTAATAGGTACACTTGTGGAAACCGGACAAATATCATTCTGGCATATAGCATCCTAGAAAGCTCTATACCTAAAGATTTCCAGATGAACAGTAATTAAAGAACAATCTTCTGCACAAGAAAAGAAATCCTCAAGCTGCATCTTATTCTCTGAGACGGTTCAGTTAAGTAGTGGTCGATAAGAAAAGAGGGGAGTTGCATTTTCAATTAGTGGGTGTTTGGATTGGCTTATTTTAAATAGTATTTGGCTTAAAAGCTCTTTTTTATTTTTGAAGGTATTTGGGAAAGACAATAAGTGCTTTTAAGCACTTTCTTTTAGGCTGAATTAGTACAAAAATAAGCTAAAAGCCAAAAGTTGGGTATTCCCAACTTATGGATTTTAGCTAATAAGCTACTTAAAAAAAGCCAATCCAAACACCCCCTTAGTCAAGTTCCTCTTCTTCTTTCTTTAATAGGTGATCTTACCGGTAACTTGAACCCCAAGAGAGTAGGACAGATCCTTCACATTCAACTCAAATAATTTGACATTGTGTGGCGTTTCTAAGACACCCTGGGACAATTTTTATGCAAGAACATGCAACTCCTCTGACCATTTAGGTTTTATGCATTTTCCACCTTAGGATGTTTCAAATGTTTGGTACACTTCAACAAATCGTCACATTTTAACAATCTAAAATTAGATTATGATGTGTATTCTCTCGATGTCAGACACTTCCACATGAGCTCACTTTATTATTTTTCTCTACCACTACAAATATAGCATGCAGCTCAGACTTACCCCTAAATCTCTAGGTAAAGTCATAGTTAATACCTATACGGAGACCTACAATGCCAGCACGTATGAATATCACACAAGCCATGAACATTACTTCTTACTCATGATCAAGAGCTCTAATCATCTACAGATACTTGTTAGCAAGATAAACCAATTTGAATGACAACATAATGAAAAGAACAATAGGGAAACAACGTCAAGTATTCTAACCAACCTGAACAAGCTTTTTGCACATGTTGAAACTCAAGCCTTCCGTTACTTCCTTGCTGTTATGCCTTCTTCCACCAAAGTGAATAGTGGAGATTGAGCTATCTGATTGAGAGCCTTCAAGGCTAACCTCAATTTCAAATTTTATGGTCACATATTCATCTGTCGTGCTTGGTCTTCTTGTTCCCCAAACTTTGTCATTCCCAGTCTCAGCTCCAGTCTCTAGAACCACTCTGAATATAACAGAGCCATTTCCAATGCTGACATTTAATAAGTGTCCTACCATATGTAACAAAACCTGAAATGTTCTCTTTTCATCGCCCATCACCTGATTAGGCAAAGAAGTGGGAACATCTGTAGAAAACCCAAATCCCTTATAGACGCACAAACACTTAACAAGACAAGAAGCCTCCCTAACCAGTAAATGCAACTGAAAGGGCTTCATTTCTACTGGAAACCTTCCATCATCTTTTGCAGATATTTCCATTGCATCATTTATTAGTGTTGAGAGAACAGTGCTTGTTTTCACCATTGTGTCAACAATCATCCTCTGGTCAGAGCTTGCTTTCTCATCTTGAAATATGGAGAGCAAACCCAAAATTGAGTGCATAGGCCGCCTCATTCCATTGTTCATCACCTTCTGAAACGAAGTCCTTGCTTGGCTTGCCTTCATAGCATTCTCTTTAGCCTGCTGAAGCACACGATTTCTCATTTCTAGTTTCTCCCTCATCGTCTGAGACTCTTCAAGAACAGTGGCATGGGATAAAGCCACAGCCACCTGATCAGCAACTACTTCCACTATCTCCATCTCATCATAGCTCCAGACTCTCTCATCAACACTTGAAAGAACCAAAACTAAAATGGCATAACGAGTGTCAACCAACTCTGGAGTCCCACCTTTGAAGTCCGAAGCACGAAGCAGTGGCATCCGAATTGCAGCAACAGCACATGGTTCACCAGATCCTCCACTGCTCGAAGCTGCAAGAACTGAATCTTGCCTCAGAATCCTTACCCCCTTATTCTTTGTTATCTCCAACACATCTGGATCATTAATTGGGAGTGAACGATGACTTTCTGCAGCAGAACTGGGGCTTAATTCATGTGTTAAGTTCATCTGTGACCTACTTTCATTTGGCATCCAAACTGCACAATTCTGCAACTTTAAGGTTTTTGAAAGTTCAACTAGAGTAGTGTATAATATTGTGTGCTTATCAAGTGACTTCCTAATTTCGTGTGTCAACATACGGACATGCATGCTAGCTTCTGTTTGTTTCTTCATCATCCCAACCTCTTGATCTAGCTCTAAAACATTCTGTGTCAAAAAAAGTTCTCTGACCTTTATCTTTAGGAGAAGAGGGATCAGAGTCAAAAGGGTGATTGCAGTTGCACAAGATACAAGGGCAGTAAGGATTTTTGCAACGGTTAGGGACAATATCAATTGGAAAGAAGGATGAGGATTGTAAGTCCATCCATTGAGCAAATGTGTCAATCCACAAAGCACTATAAAAGCAATGAACTGAACCAGAACCCATTTGAAAGGAAGATTCGAGCGGCTAATGAAGTAAAGCAACTCAAGAGGGATAGAAAAGTAAGCAACAGCAATAAAGAAGTCACTCACTTTCTGGCAGTCTAAAATAGTATGTATACTCCAAAAACCATCTTCATCACAGCAATTGAAGAATTCACCATCATTAGCTGAAACAGATACAATGATCAAAGAAATCAACAGTCCCAGACACAACAACCTTAACATTGCCAACATCTCAATCCCCCCTTTTCAGTCCATCCACTAAGCAAAACTTGATTATCTGGAAATATCAACTGAATTAAGATGAAAGCAGAACAACCCTTGGACTAATAGCCAAGTTACAAGAATGAGATCTCATTGGCTTATGCCTCAACTAAATGTATTCCCAGATAACATAAGCCCCAATAAAATAATAATAAAAATGATCTGTCACATGCCTAGATCTAACATACATACATGCCTAAAGATCTAGCATACCCTTTTGACTCAAGTTCCCAAATTTTCAATTAAACTAAATTCATCAAACTACTCCTTCACCCACTAAGGCCTTCCCTAGATTTTCTTCTGTACACTCAGCAAAAATGAAACCAAAAACAAAAACAGAAAAACTAGTAAAACAACATCAAAGTTCTAATCTTTAGAAGAAAGAGAGCCAAAAACTAGAATAAAGATTAGAAAAGGGATGACCTTAAGCAAAAATCTGCAGATAACAAATCAGGATGATCTTGGAAAGACAAACACCTTCCTGTGGAGCTTTAAAATCTCCACAGGAAATTCTTTGTATCACAGAAAAGTTACTTTTTTTCAAGAATCTTCAATACAAGAAGACCCAAAAATGAATCTTTAAAAGCCCTTAATTGCACAAAGAGAGAGATGAATGAAACAAGAAGGTGAAAGTAGGTAACTTTATGTCAAAATGATACCAACAAAACAAAAAAGACACAACCCCTCTTGCCAAAATTCCACCTCTTGAAATGGGAAACCTCCAAAACACAAACACACATACACACACTTGTCAAACCTCAAGTTAGTACAACAACACCCACAAAAAACCAAGAAAACCCCAAAAAAAATGACCCACTATTACCATTTTCAGTGAGTAGACAAGAGAAGAAAGACTAAAACCCCATTATACTCATTAGATTCTTTGACTCTATTCTGTGTCCTTTAATTTGTCCCCTTTTTACTCCTTTTTTTTTTATTGAAAGAAATCAATAAGGAAGATCAAGAAAAGAGGAAAATTCCAATAAATTTCTTTTCTTTTTCAAATTTATATTAATTAAAAAATTAATTTTTTGGGACCCTCAAAGATTAGATGAAGAGAACCTAGACGTTCTTAATCCATGTCACTTTCTGTCAATCACAATGAGGCTCTAAAATAGTATGGAACTCAAAAGTGCTTTTGGCAAAAATCCCATTTTTCTATACGTACCTATTTTTATTATTTTACTAGGTAGTACTATATTGCTTCTTTCTTTATTAACGGGGATTGTGATGAAGTGATATATATTTTTTTCATTTTCAATTAAAGTTATGGGTTTAACATAAGTTTTTTTTATTTTTAATTAAAAATTTTGAATTTGAATTTCTCTAGATAAGAAATAACTTTTGTTAGAAAGGATTTATCGGTAGTGTGGAGCTTTTAATATAAATTCGAATTTGATCGAATTTTAATATGAATATTAACATTCGATTAAAAATAGGTAATTTACAAAAAAAATCTCATTATTTTGAAAACTAATTACTTAGGGGTCGTTTAGTAGAGAATATAAAAATAATGTTCAGTAGAGTGTATTAGTAATACTTGCATTAGTAATGTTGGTACTATTAGTTATGCTTGCATTAGTTATGTATAGATTATTTCTTATGCGTTGTTTGATTTGGTGCATTAAAAATAGTATGCATTGTATAAAAATATTTATTTACAAAAATATCCTCCACAATTATGATGAAAAATATGTAAAAGTACTTTTGAGGGGTAATTGGGTCTTTAACCATGCTAATGCATGTACTAAATCACTTTGCATTACTAATACCTAGAACTTCATGGTATTAGTAATACACTCTTTAATACACAATAGAGTGTATAACTAATACAAGAATTAATTATACATAGCATGAAAAAATTTACCAAACAAGGTATTACTAATACACAAAGTTAATGCATGCATTATTTTAGCTAATACACTCTATGAAACGACCCCTTAGATTCACGCTAGTTTATAATATTACAAATCTTACCAGATTTTAAACTTTGGATACATCTATCTGGCGCGTCCAAATACATGTGTTATGTGCATATGTCCAGATAAATGTATCTCAGATACATGGAGTCAAAATTAGGTATAGTTTATTTTAGATACGTTGTATTCAAGTAGATTTGCATATAATCGTCTCTCTCCTATCTCGCTCACCTTTCTCCTTGTATCTGATATCCTAGATACATATATCTAGTACAACTCGCATGTATTTGGGAATCTAGCTTGCCTTCCTCCTATCTTGCTCACCTCCTCACTATTTTAGTGTATCTGATAATCAAAATATATGTATCTAAGTGTATTTCACTTAAAATTTTGTATAGAATTATTAAAGAGTGAGATAATATGTAATTATTTCAAATTATAAAGAGAATTAATAAATATGATAGGAATATTTGTCGAAGATTTTTCCTTTTAAAAGAGAGGGGGAATAATCACAAATCAACGTGGATTAGTGGATCTTATAATGGGGTTAATCAGACGGCTTATATTTGATTAAAATTAAAATAGCGTAGTAATGTGTTTAAAAGTCGTACGCAATGACGTTGCATTATCTTGACCGTTAAAAGTTAATCAGTGAGCTAAATCTTTGATTTAATTAAGTTTAGCCGTTTTGGAATTTAATGATTCAGTCTCTGTTTGATTTTGTGGAATAAGAATAATAATTTTTAAATATTTATAAATAAATTTATCTTGTTAATGAGTATTATTTAATCGCATGATTATATTATTTCACTATTTTAATGAAAATGATAAATAAGTTATCTAATATAAAAAAAAAAAATATTATCATAAAATATTTAATTCATAATAGATCTTTATCTATGATAGTTAGAATAGCTTCGTATCGTGTTTTTGAATTTAGAGACATGGTCAATGTTAATATATTTTGTATACTTATTCAAAAAATTTATTTTTATCACATAAATTAAGACAAAAAAAAACATAACTTATGCCACACATAATTTAGTTCTAAAAAAAATTATGCCGAATGAATAATATGTGTGAATAAAAATATTTTGATTCATAAATTTCTTTTAAACAAATAATCAAAATTTAAAATTAAAAATCACTTCAAAATAAAGACATTTCGTTCAAAATTTTGAAATATGGGATTGCTGGGGGGGGGGGGGGGGACACGTATTTGTAGACCAATATGGAATAGACATATGATTTATACTAATTTAGGAAAAAATATCATTTCCATGTTGGTTGAACTAATAATAATAATCAATATTGTCCCCCTACCCCAACTAACCAAATTAAAAATATCTGATAGCTTTTTTCCCTATATTTTGAGTAAATACACAAAAAAAAAAGGGGGGGGGGGGCGTGAAAAAGAAGAAGCCAAGAATAGAAACTTCAACAGTGACATACTATCACATACACATTTTCAATAGTCAATTTTGGTCCATTCCTTGTGAACAATATTTGGTGGACTTAAAAAAGATTTTTCAAAACTCGGAATGTAACGTTCGTTTAATTCACACAACAAATGTTGCATTCTTATTATTAAACAGAGTTAAAAAGTTAAAAATCACACATATAATGAACCCTGAAACCCCATTTGTAAATAGCTACCTATAATTAGATTTTACTTAACTTGATGATATAAAAAAAAAAATTCTACTTTATTTTCCTTTCTTATTTTGTTATATTTTATTTGAGCAGAAGATTTATTGAAAACAATCACCTCATAAAATAGGGATAAAGTCGCGTCCTCATCACCCTCCTCAAACTTTATTTGTGAATTTTCACTGATTATATATATTATATTAATTGTTGTTGTTTGATACTCTCTCTAGTCCAAGATTATTATAAAAAAACATTTTTTCTATGATCCAACACAATTGTTTTTTGTTCAAAATTCAAAGATGTATATTATTGAAAAAAGCTCAAAAGGAATATATTACCAATTGGAATTTTTTAATGGATAATTGATACTACTTATTTTTCCAACTGAAATGACAAAATTGACCTTTACACTTCAGGAATAATTAACCAAAGTATAAGGGTAATATTGAAATGTCAAAAAAAAAAAAAAAATATAATACACTTTCTAAAACACATTGAAACTTGTGTAATAATAAACAATACAAGTCGTAACGGTCTTCTTATAAATTTCCACAACAAATATTCTAAAGGCAAGTTGAGATAATAATTTGAAACTTTAAGCAAATAAAAACATGTCTAATATGACTTTACTTGTCCACTTGCCACATGATGGTCAACGACCTGGGAGGGTGTTTCGCCATTTGGATTGGATATGAAAATTTTAGTTTTTTAATTGAAACTTTTAAGTTCAAAGTCAGCATAATTAGTAATAGCGAGATTACCATCTCTCACAAATCATCTATAGTTTTCATCCTCATTGCGTCTCCAAGAGAAACGAAATTTATAAGGGTCAATGTATAGTTGGACCCAATAAAGTGGTTGAAAACCTTATTAAAAAAAGGGTTGACCCTGACAGGGTCAAAAACATTAGGTGATTTCTTCACTCAGTACTTGTGCTAGTAAACAGTTGAGATACAAGTAAGTTGGTCTGAACATCACCGATTTTGTCCAAGCAAAAGTAGAGAGTGACTAGGCATGATGTATTTTTAATACAACTAGGTAAACACAGACCTAATTAAACTCTTATTTCATCAATATAGACAAAGTGAGAATATAAAGAATCCTAAACATACCCAACCAACAAAAAGAAATAAACAACTCTAAGACAAATACAGCAAAGTAATTCAGAGAATTGGAAAAGAAATTCTGAGGTTTCAGACATCAGAGTATTTGGGAGCAGTTTTCATCTGCAATAAAGACACTACAGGGAAGTTTTGTTGCTAACCTGTACAAATGTAAAGAGTGTATATTCTCTTCGAAAAAGAACCTATAACTTAGGAAAGTTTATCACACTACTCCTAATACGTCACGTTTTTGTTAATCTTGAAGGTGGTCATAGTCCCCATTTTCTGGAGACTGGTGCAAGCCCTGACCGGTGCTAACTCTCCAATCAGTTGAATGTAATGGTGTTGGTTGCATACCACGAGATGGCATCATAAACTGACCTCCACCCATACTTTGATTAGAAGAATCAACCATCGAACGAAATGATAATGGTGATCCACCAAATTGCGGGGAAGTATCATGCTTTAGTCCCCCAGCTTTTGAGTCAACTGAAAATGCACCAACAATCACCTACCAACATAGTCAATGACAAGCTATCAGAAGATAGGAACTTAACGTGACAAAAGAAAGGGTAAAGATTCAATGTTTTACAAGCAAATAAATAGATCACTGCTTCTTGTCCTTGTTTGATAAGTATCACTTCATGTTTTTAACGAGTTTTTTTCCTTTATGGTGAGAGTCAAATATACATTTTGATCGTCTAAGCTTGTACATATTAGTTGTGATTTGTATCACCACGAGAAAACTTCAATGTTATACATGGAGAGATGCTTCATCAACCACTTCATCGGTGGAAAAAGCAGAAAGAGATAAAAGAAGAAATGAAGAAACAGAAAGAGTTTCAAGTTAGGTAAAAAGCTACCAGTGAGAAAGCATGACAACTGTTCAAGCTACTTGGTACCCTTTTTAACATATTTTTAATCTAATCTCCTATAAGCTAATCTTACGATCAATATCTTAATTAATTCTGTTGATGGCTAAGATCATACTAAACAAATTGAAATATTCTTGAAAATAGAAAACCTGAATTGGGCCTCCAGCAATCAAGGGACCACCAACTCCACCTCCAATAATTTGACCGTCAGTACTTGCCAGACACACGCTCAGCCCACCGGTTCTGCCTCCAGTCTCAGTGCGTACATAAGATCCAGCTAGAGTGAGAATGTCAAATCGGCCCTGGCATGAAGTAACACAAAGTTATGATTACTGTGCTGTATACTTCAATTGACATGAAAAATGCGATAAAAGACATTTGAATATGTTTCTCTTATGACAGGCTGGAAGTGATGATCCTCTGGCATAGAATAATGATGCTAATGACAGCTTACTATCACCAAAAAGGAAAAAGGGAAACCCTGATAAGCTTGTCCTAATTTCTAGTAATACAGCATGGATATTATCTAGGCATCTCAAATGTGTCGTTTACATGCTAAAACTAAGACACAAAATTAGGATGGTCTTTCTTGGCCATTTGGGAGATGGTAGATGTGATCAAGTGTTGGTTGACATACTCTGATTTACATTAAAAATATGAAATATTAAATCCTCTTCCTCTTATTTGTTTGGTGAGAATCATGAAGACACTGTAGTCCTAGAAATAGAACCCATCTCTAAAACAGAAAAAATGACCACAAAATGCAAGCTCTCTGTTCTTTGGGATGTTTCTTATACTTGATATATTTTTCATTGTTGCACCTCAGTGTAAGTATAAAGTATATGGTTGATTATCACTGGTCCCATAGAAGTACATAATTGTGCTTGAACCACAATATAGGAAATATGGCTACATAGGAACAAAGGGTTGAATTTAACTAAACAAGGAACAACGAGTTAAAGTAAGGCACAAGAGGTTTCACATTACTGAAAAAATAAAGGTAAAAGAGCTACATGGTAAGAAAATTGGCCTCATTAAATATTACACTTAGTTTCACCTCAAAAGAAAAAGGAACACATAGTAGATGTACTGCCACTTAGCTTTTATTAGTCGTGATAGCATTGTTTGATCATTCTCAACTCTACCATTCTAGGAGAACGTCACCCTCTCTCATTTTATTCTCAATCCAAAAGATTAAGGGTGTGTTTGGTTTTGATGGAAAATGTTCTCTTGAAAATATTTGTCTACAAAAATAAGTAGTTTTCATATTTAGTTTCTTGTGTTCGGTACATAAGCAAAAAATATTATTTCGAAACATTTGTATATAATCTAGGCAAACACTATAGAGGTGGGGTGGGGTTATGGAGGATTGGGGGGGGGGATGGGGGTAGAGTGTGTTGGAGGGTGGTAGGAGACAATTAGTGTGGAATGTCACTTATAAAACTTGTTTTCCCTAGTTCCATTCGGGAAGTCAATTTACTCATTTTTAAGGAACTTGTTTTCCTAGAGAAAATATTTTCCAAAAGATTTGACTAACCAAATATGGGAAAACTGGAAAATGTTTTCCACATACCAAAAGATTTGGTTGGTCAAAATGTTTTCCTTTCTAGGAAAATAATTTTTTTTTTCTTAAAAATGAGGAAAATGACTTCCCTAATGGAAGTAGGAAAAACAAGTAGCACAAGTAACATTCCACACTAATTGTCTCCTTCCCATCCACCCACCCACTCCCCATCCCTTGACCATCCCACCCCGAACTCCCACTCCCCATCCCATCCTGCCTACATAGTGTATTGCTACATAACATATAAATGCTATTGGGAAAATATTTTCTTGCTTACCAAACACTAAAAATTAAGTAAGGTAGACGTCAAAAGTATGAAAGAGGTGAAGTGATCATTAAACCTTTCCATGAACTTCCTTCTCGCCCTTCATTACAAAGGGCCACAATCTAAAATTGTCAAAAGAAATTGAACATGATTGTTTCAACGGTTCATTCCTTAATTTCACAATCATAGATGTCGTCACACAAGAATAGGTGAAGGACTTATTAAATGCATATCTGGGGGAGAGAGAAAAAGAACTAGCATGGGGCATGAAATCCTTGTTGAACCTACTTATTTTCAAAGATAACATTTTCTAGGAAATCATTTTCCATGAAAAAAATTTCCCTTCATACCAAACACACTCCATTGTGGCTTAGGTTACAGTAACATTATCGAAAATTTACAGTTTGTGAAATATGTGTGACAGTCAATTAAGAACCCCATGAGAATTTACCAAATTTCAGAGACCATATGGTGTAATCTAAAAATTCCAAGATTGATTTGATGTGTCCTATTAACAGTATGTTTTTGCAAGTCATCCTGAAATTGTTGGATCAATCCAATCAACAACGACACATAAATCAACCCTAATTTCCTTCATTATATAATTAAACCTTGCTTTTCTTTATTATTCTTTTGACCTATGTTGGTCTGCGGAATCGACCCTTCCCATTCAACAGCATCAGTAAGAAATTTTCTACCTCATATGTAATACTTCCTCCAGATGTTGCTGGTTGACGCAAAGAGGCATTGGAGACTGAGCCAGATGCTGACAATATGCATAGTTCATGTTTGCTTTGTTGCATGAACATCATGATTTTCTGACCGACATCCTGTTAAGTGAATTACGAAAATTGTATAAGCATAAAATGAGAGATTATACTTGCATAATCAGAAGCCAATTGCAATATTGATTGCTGTAAATAAAGTAATTTATATTAAGAAAACTTGAAAAAGTACATCTCCAGTGCAGTGCAGTTACTTAAGAACTGTGATGTACCATTTAAACTCTCGTGCATGTTAAGGAAAAAACAATATTACATTTTCTGATGAACAATGAATGGGTGAGTAAAAGGACTAAACCCCTGAATATATATATGTATATATATATATATATATATATATTGAGGATAAACCCCTGAATCATATACTTGTGAGTTGTGACAACTAATCAACGGCATCACGAGTTTGATCATAAAATAACAGAAATTAGTTTGATATGCTCAGCCTTATGCTCTAAGAACCGAAAAGGAAGGTAATGGTATTAGAAGCACATTCAAGTTAGTGCAACAAGAAATTAACAATATACAATACTTTTCATAGACAGATGAGATGCCATGTTAACGGAACACCAATTTGACTTTTAAAATCAATTTGTAAATCCGAATAGGAAAATGATAGGTCATAGGCAAAGATTTCCTATCAAATCTAATTACTGAGGTCAGAAAGAACACAAACCAAAAGCATTCCAGTTGAACTATAAGAATAACATGGAACACAAGGACTTAGGAAAAGGCGGATATGTGAAACTCATGGTACGCCATAATTTTTGGAGAGGGGATATCTTTAACAATAACTTAACCTTACCATTCTTAAAAGAAAAAAAAAACTTCAAAAAAAACTTTGTTATTGGCAAAAGTAATGGCAAGCGAAGCAAGAGCAAAGAAGAGAACATGATTTGTAGCAACTAGATGAAATCAAAAAGGCACTTACAGAGCAATTACATACAATTTGGAGTGAGAAGACAAGACAATGTTCTCTTAAAACATCACTCTCTCTTCTCCATATATGCAATTAAAAAAAGAGAGAGCAAACTACATATTCCCTTTAATAACAACAAGAACAAACGATCATACAGCTAGCTGTTTTCCTACTTCACTTTGTACTACATGATAATTACAACAAGACACGGGCTACATATTCTTCTATGCTTAACCAACTTTGACAGACTATTAATAGAATAGAAAACCAGATGAATCAGTTCATCCTTTCACCTTTCTGAGGCTGTGCACCAAAGCTCAAATTCCATTTTCACCATGAATCCTAAAAGAGAGAAGCTAGTACTTTCTTGATATAAAAAATAAAAAGAGAGAAGCTAGTACTCAGATAGATATGTCCCTAGCTGAATTTTCTAAATCTAAATTGGTAGCCACAAGAATCCAGAATTTGTCAAACTTCTTGAAGCTGGCATAATTAGCAGGAAATGCTGAATTTCCCATAGGTCATTTTATCTGAGTTATCTGCTATAAAAATGTTATATCTGGAAGCAATTATAAAAGTGCTCAAACTTTTGCGCACTTCAGGGAATTTTTTTAAAAATCGATGTACATATCAGAAGAAATCATAGAAAAAACAAACCTAATTCAATTTTTCAACTAGACCAAACTTCTAATAAACCAATAACAATATTATCATCATAATTATAAAGATATACCAGTAAGGAATTTAATCATGGGAATGGAAAAGAATGGTTAAATAATGATGTTCAAGCAGGCAATCAACAATTGATGTAACTTTCATACAGTTTTGAGCATGTGTCCCTTGTACATGATATCATTTACTTAAATATCATTACTTCACGTAGACAATTTTGGAATCACCTAATTAACTTCATTGTTGGCTTTATCTTGTATATGTCATATAGTTTTAACCTTAAAGGAAATTTGGAAAGTTCCCTTCATTCTAGACATACCAATAATCGTATGAGCAAGAGTTCTAACATATAAAATATCCATCAAAATATAAATACTTCAGAGAAAATAACCCAGAGTGCAAAACTGTCTCTGTATAGATGAAATGAATCAGTGAATGAAGTCATGTAGTCGAGATCTTAAATGCGAAAGGAGATAAAAAAGAATGAGCCTACTAGAATGAAAGAGGAAAAGAAGTAACTAGCGAAGAAAGTCATGGTATCCAAAAATAAAAAATGAGGAGTAACACACTCCACACACCAATAAAAGAGGAAAAGGTTGAACACAAAGGATAACCTATCAGCAGAAACTTCTTCCCCTCACTGGAGGTACAATAAATGGACCTAAGCGGAACAGATTTATGTAGCCTTGAAACATCAACTATGATGTCAACAAGTTACATAGCGAAAAGTTACAAAACAAAATGGGCGTAAGCCAGCCAGACCATCTGGAAGATGCTTGAGTCGGTGTAATGGAAGTATCATCAGTTGGATATTCAAATACTAGCTACAGTTTTCCAGAAACCCAAAAATCCCAACACCTCTAACTTTCCCCAGTATAATTTATGGACTTACTGACCTTTCCATCCATTCTTTTTATTTTCTAAACAAGAGTAATTTCATCAAGGCAAGTACCAAGGAGGTACAATCAGTATACGACAACAAAATACAAATGCTCTTACCCCAGCATTAACCTCATAATTTCTAGGAATTTAACAAGTTGATTTATATCTTCTATCCTAGTTTCCCTACTCCACAAGTCTAAGCTTCGTATACGACTTCTTTAACAAAAGATAAACTGTCCTATCTAATTTTATTTTATTTTGAAAAAAGGTAAAGTTGATAAACTGTCCTATCTATTTACAACTTATTTGATCCCTTATCCAATTTATTTGCTCAAAAAGAAAAAGTTCTCTTCCTTCAAGAACATTTTTGAGAATTAACTAGATACCTAAAGTGAAACTACCTATCAGAAACAGATAAAAGTATATGGAAGGAATCATCATTTATCATCAACTCAAGCACGGTGAACTTTGCATAATGAGAGGAATTATTAGAGAATTTGGAAGAAAATTTCTGAACATACCTCTCCAGCAGACACGGTGATGATATGAGGTGTAAAACCTTGACCAGCATTACCTGCAGAAACCAATAGGATAGAATTGAGTAAAGTAGACACCCTTCCACGCCTTAAGCAACAGTAACTAGGCCTTTTAAATATTGGATACAGAGTACACTAGCTGACAGTTTAAACATAATCACTATGTAAATATATGAAGAAAAATAATTTAAGCTCTTCCAATTACACATCCCATAACCTCCCCTGTCCCCCCGCATTCGAGCAGGGGCCAGGATAAAACAAGAGAGAACAAACCTGTTTATGCATAGACATCTAAATCAAAAGCAAAGCATACTAATGGTGTAAAGAAGTCAACTTTAGAGGCAAGTTGTGATGTCATGCATATCTCTCTTATATTGCCTCTTTGTTTACTGAGTAAAATCTTCCTCTATTATCCATCAATGTCATTAATAAGAACTAAGAAATAGGTAACATAAAATGGATAAGGTAACATATTTTCTACTGTATACAAACCATGCAAGATCACATTTTTAAAAAACTTCAGTTTAAGGAAGGAAAAAAGAAAAGAAAATAGAAGTGGAGGAGTAGGAGGTCCAACACAAGAATAAAGTATTCAATAAACTAAACCTTAAAATAAGATACTGAATACAAAATGCTTTTATTTTATATACATAGCATGTGCTTATGTGCCATCTTGTATATATAATGTATCTTCTCCTCACCAAAGACCAGATTTTTAAAAATTCTCAGTTCAAACTTCAAACAAAACAAAATTCCAACAGTGGCGCGTACAAGCGCGTGATGAAGATAACGAGACAAACTAACCCAACGCAGCCAATTGAGATTTCTTCGAAGAACTACCACCACCGTCTGCTCCAGCAACATGGCTCAAACCATGATCCCTCTTTTTAGGCGGAGCCGAAGCCGACGACAGCCGCTTAGCAGCAGCAGCTTGCTCCGGCGTGCTATACTTTCTAGGTCTCCCGCGCTTTCTCTTCACACTCTCCATAGGCGGCGATACAGCGGACGGAAGCGAACCAGTGTACACCATATGAGAAGCGGCGGCGACTGTGGTGTTAGCGGTAGCGGTAGGGTTGTTATTTGGTACAATTCCATTGGTGGTGGTGGTGGTAGGGTTAGGGTTTTGCGGTGGTTGTGACGGCGGCGGTTGGTGGTGGAGGTGGTGGTAGTAAGAATTCAGTCCACTAGTTTCATTCGGCTCCATGAATTATTTTTTTGGGGGATTTGGAGAATTGAGATATTTTTTTTTCTTTTTTTCGAATTAAATTCTTTTCTGCTTTCATTTTTTTATTTTTATTTTTTGCTTTTAACGGTGTAGATTAAATTAGTGGGCCTTTAGTGTATTTTACAGCCGTTAGATTGGAAGTTTAGTAGGATTCGATTAACTTTTTGAATATATAGATAATGCATATCCGGAATATAAGATACTCATAAGTCATAATCCGGATATATGTCATGTGAATGTACTACAATCCATATATCAATAAATTAAAAATAATAAAAAATTTAACTACTTTTATAATAGAATTTATTTTTTTGTGTACATTGACTTATATTAAATTAGAATATTTTAAAATTAAGAATCAGAAATTTAAATTTTTAATTGATGAATTATTATTTTTGACTTATAAACTCATTTAAATGGGCTCTAAGATGTGCGAATCTAAAATGATGTTGTGCTTATAAATCTGAATATTGAATGCTTAAAATTAATTCGAGGGTTCATTGTTACTATTGTAACTTTGGTCAACACACAAGATGAAACTTTACCTCCGTGGAGCGTCTTTTTGCAAAAAGATGAGGGGAAAACTCAGTAAGATGCCGGAGAAGCGATATACAAGATCACAAACATAGATTTGCTCGCGGCTAGGTTAAATATGAATTGAGACGAAAGCTTTATAAAGCTCTTTATTAAAGGGCTAACCCATCGGTGGCCCCCTAAACTTGGCACCAACTTTCACTTGGACACTTTAACTAGGCTTTGTTATTTTAAACACATCATGTCAAACCTTATTGTGTCATTTTGACACTTTTTATATTTTCAAAACCGCATTTTAAGTGCGTACATCCAAACGCCTCTTATGTGGAAAAATAAACGAATTGGTATGTGACACGTGGAAATTTTATTTTATTTTTAAAAATCTCAATTTTACCTTCTTTTTTTCTTTCTTCCAGATCCCAAACCTCATGCCCCCACCTCTTTTCTTCTTCTCCTTGCGCCTCCTTCCCCTTCATCTGTTCTTCTTCATCAAAAAGGCAAGAACATAGGTTAGTTTACAAAGTAAAATACGTTTTGGAGAATAAGGGAAATCATACCAAATCGAAAAGTTTTTATATGACATTTAAAAGAAGATGATTTCTTGTGCTACTACGATTGGGATTTACAATGAAGGATATGTAAAATAAATTTCTTTTTTTTTTCATTGGAGGTTGTTCTTTATTTCTTTTTTATTCCTTGAAATCAATTTAATTTTCAATGGAGAAGGTAAGAATGTAAATCAGTTTTTCCATTTGAAAGAAGTTGATTTCTTTTTTTGTTCCCTTGAAATCGATTTTGTTTTTGAATATGAATCAAGATGCAAATTCGATTTTCAAAGAAGATGGAAGAATCAAAGAGTGTAATCTAGTAAAATATTGTAGATTTTTTTAAAAAAGTTGTGTGGTGATGGAGGATGGTAGAAGGTGGGGAAGATGGAAGGGAGAAAGCAAGGAAGAAGAAGGAGAAGAAAATATTTACAAAAAAAGTCTCTGACGCGCTCAAAATTTGTGTAGCACACGTACTGTGCTTAGTCAGCAAAAAGTGTCAAAATGACACAGCGAGACCCTACATGAGGTGTCTAAAATGAACATCGCCCACTTGAGGTGCCTAAGTGAAACTTCGTGCCAAGTTTAAGGGACCACCGATGGGTTAGGCCCTTTGTTAAATATGCATAATTTATCTATTTGTAAATGCATAATATATAATTCAAATAAAAATAATTATATCGTGAGAAAATGAAATTCAATAAATTTGAAATTATTATTTCATTTTATAAAATAAAACATTTAAGTTTGATAGTGATGGGAAAAGATGACTTGTAGTGGTGATGGTGGTAATGACAAGAAATAGTGATGATGATAGTTATGATGGCAAAGGTGATTGGTGTTGTTGTTAGGACCAAACTTCAAGAGAAAAAAAATGATAGTTTTTACTCAAGAACTACCATATCAAATTATTAGAAAATCACACTAAATGCAAAAGTATACCTGAATCCATGAGTGTCATGGCAACTCTCCGTCTTGTCTTCATGATTATTGGTCTTGTCTTTCAAATCAGATCGTAAGTCGTTTTGTTCTTTAAGGATGTGATATTAGAAAGCAAACCCTACATTTGATTAAGGGCTCATAACTTTATATTTATACTAGTATAAGTTTCAATTTTTTAGTTTAGTCCATCCTCAAGCTAGAAATTACAATTGTGATATCAGAGGTGGAATCGATTATCATTAAAAGAATTTTTATCTACATATAAGATTCCATACTTTATAAAGTGTCAATTAGACATATTAACTTTAATCTTAGAAGATCATTATTAATTTGAATGAATATTTTAAATTTAGCAACTAATATACAATTGTTCTTGATACAATATGCATATAAATTCATATAAAGTTCTAATAATCTATCATTTGGAGTAAACATATATAGTTATATTTTTTAAAGATGACATTTTATTCATTTTCAAAACTTTATTACGTATGATTTAAGGTAGCTGCCTGATCGAGAATTTTCTTTTTAATAAAAATTGATTTAGCTTAATAATTTTGAGATGAGCATACTTATACTATATCTTAATGCAATTGTTATCAGCTTTACGGAAGCTAAGAATACAAAGTGTCAGGTGGATTGAAGGTAAAAAGTAAAAACTATTGTAAACTTTCATAGTGGGGAGGCCTCACCTATCAAAAGTTATTAGACATTTAATCTCTATATGTCATTTAACATAAACAAAGTATATAATGTTGTTGACAGAGTTATAACTTAGTAATGTCAATTTATCCGCAGCTTGAATATACTCCTTGTAACAACGACGTACATAACTTTCGCTATGAATTAGCATTGATTTCAACTTTTATACTTTCCCAATCATTGTCTAAGAAATGGTGAGTTTTCCTTTAATGCACTCTGCAAGGAGCTTTGAATCAGTTTATGTCCAAACTTGTTGAAAATTATTATTGATGCATCAAGACATTGCATATATAAAAGCTAATTGTTGAAACCCTTTTCATAAGATAGTGAGTAATCTATGATTAAGCTGTCTTCATTGTCTCTTACAATGCCTTCACCTCCATATCTATCATTTCTACAACTTCCATCATAGTTTAGTTTAATAAAAGGACAAAAGGATTTAATTTATTTTATAAAATAATTGTTTTTTTTAAAAGATAATATAAAAACAGAGTTCATAATTTCTTCTCAACTAGCTTTTATCTTATTAAAGCCCAAAAATAATTTACTATTGAGATATATTAAAGGCAATTAAACTCATGAATTTATTAAAGTTATTTTCATAGATTCATATTTGATTTCACACCTGGACTTTCAAATTTCTCAACAAGTAATAATAGGGCAGCTCCAATGTGGGCTTCGGACACTGGATGGGAAGCCAAAAAAAATAATAGGGAAGCATTTGATAATAAGGTTAGTAACAAGATTAAGAACTTCAAATCTTCATCAAGATTTGCTTACTTCTCTGGCCCTATTCCTGAAGAAATAGGTTACCTAAGGTCTCTTATTTATCTACAGTTGTACGATAACTCTCTTAATGGTTCTATTCCTGCTTCATTGGGGAATTTGAGAAACTTGCAAGTTCTGTCTCTCAATGACAACAATCTGATTGAGGAAATTCCTTTAGCTATTTGCAATTTGACATCAATGGTAACCCTGTATTTGTCGAGAAATAACTTGAAAGGAAATATTCTGAAATGCTTGGGTAATATCAGTTCCCTCCAGTATGTGATGATGTCAAATAATAATCTCAGTGGAGAGCTCCATCCGTCTATTTGCAATTTAACATCGCTGCAAATTCTAGATTTGGGTAGAAACAATCTAAAGGGAGCAATTCCGCAATGTTTTGGAAACATGAATGGTCATCTTGAGGTTCTGGATATGCAACACAACAATCTTTTTGGGACTCTTCCAGCGACTTTTAGGCATTTCTTGTTTCAGTGAACTGTATAATTTACAAATTTATGCAGTTTATTGCATCTTCTCAGCAACATCACGTAATTTTTCCATTTATCATCAAGTGAAACAAGGTTGGAACACTTAAATCTTCTCATCAATGCATTCCTGCTGACACAAATTTGACATCTCTGCTCTCCTGGAGCCAAAAACAGGTCATTATCTGTTCTATGAAGGGAGCCGAATATGTTTTCCATTGAACATTTAGTGGCAATAAATTTTCCATTCACAAAAACATATAACGGTAATTGAGTTAATGTCATTGCATTCTAAATATCATAGAAACTGGTCTCTTTTGGTTGTCACCGACTTCATTGACCATTAAACCACATCCATAACTTTCATTATAGGCACAGTAGTATGTGAACATGTACACTTTCATTTGAAATTTCCACTACAAGACTTTGAAAAACAATACCAGTATTTAAGTTGTTTCTAGAAATGCTTTAATTCCATTGACTTTTGAAGTCGTCCATTCATTAAAGGCATTGCCTTCATTAAATCAAGTGTGAATTTCACAATTAGCTTACCACAAATAGTACTTTTAACTCAATTATTTTTATGTGTTATATATTACTATCAAAATACAGACCCTCTTAATCAGTACAAAACTTTTTCTTGATTTCACTATCAACTCTGAACACTTTGATGCGAAAAATGGTCTTCCGGCAATTCTCATTTCTGTTCTTTTTCTGTTTCTGTCTGCTTTCTTTTTCTTCATCCATACCTCATCGGTGCCATGAAGATGAAAGTATTTCCCTTCTAAAATTCAAGAAAACACTTACTGTAGATCCTTCATCAGAAAGGTGTATTTCCTACTGTTATCCAAATATGAGTTCATGGAACATGAGCAGAGCTTGTTGCTCATGGGATAGAGTCATATGCGATGAGATGACTGGCCATGTCATTGAACTTGGCCTCTGCTGTAGCCGTCTGGTAGGAAAGATTGATTCCAATAGCAGCCTATTCCGACTCTCTCATCTCCAAAGGCTTGATCTTTCTTGGAATAACTTCTTAAATTCTCACATCTCTCCTGAATTTGGTAGGTTCTCGAGCTTGACACATCTTAATCTTACCAACTCATTTTTCTCAGGCCAAATTCCTTCTGAAATCTCTCATCCAAGTTACAATCTCTTCATCTCTCAGACCTAAGAGTTGGACCTCACAATTTTAAATTGCTCCTTCAGAATTTGACCCAATAAGAGAGCTTGATCTTACTTACGTGGACATCTATTCCACCATTCCTCTGAATTTTTCTTCTCATTTCACAACTCTGGGGCTGGAAGACACAGGATTGTACGGGATAATACCTGAGAGTATTTTTCACCTTCCCAACCTGGAAATACTTGACTTATCCAGCAATTATCAGCTAAGTGGTTATTTTCCAAAGACCAAATGGAACAGCAGTGCATCTCTCGTAGGGTTAGATCTCAGTGGCGTGAATTTTTCTTGTAATTTGCCTGAGTCTCTTGGATATCTAATATCGGTACATTCTTTGTCTCTTGGAAATTGCAACCTTAGAGGACCTATTCCTGAATCTATTTCGAATCTCACCCGCATAGAGTCTTTGTACCTTGATGGTAACTCCCTGAATGGAACAATACCATCAGGGATGTTCTCCCTTCCATCACTAAGTTATTTAAGCTTGGGTTCTAACCAATTTTCTGGTCAGCTTGAGGATTTCAAGTCCAATACACTAGTCTGGATTCAGTTACAGGGCAATCGGCTGCAAGGCCATCTTCCCAAGTCAATTCAAAACCTTGTGAACCTAAAATATCTTGATCTTTCTTTCAATAATTTTAGTGGTAGTGTGGATGTCAGCCTCTTTTCAGACCTCAAACAGCTTTCGTATCTTAGTCTTTCATACAACAGTATCTCATTGACTAATGAAAAGGAAGTTAAATCTAGTTTGCCGGAGTCACTTGAGTACTTACGTTTGGCTGCATGTGATGTGAAAGAATTGGAGTTTCTAAGATCCGCAAAGAAGCTATCTGACTTGGATCTTTCAAATAATAAGGTTCAAGGAAGAGTTCCTGATTGGGCATGATCTACTTGGAATTTTTCAGTGTCAAATCTTATCCCACAATATGCTGACAAGCATGGACTCAATTCCTCTTCAATCTGGATATATTATTGATTTGCGGTCCAATTTTCTTAAAGGGTCACTACCTATTCCTGGGAATTCCACAGCATTTTTCTTCATATCAGAAAATAATCTTAGTGGGGAAATTCCTTCATCTATTTGCAATTTGAAATCAGTGCAACTTCTAGATTTGGCGAGAAACAACTTGATGGGAGCAATTCCACAATGTTTCGGTAATATCAGTGGCCTCCTGGTTTTGGATATGCACAACAACAATCTTTCTGGGACTCTCTCAATGTCTTTTGGAATCGTAAGTGAACTTAGAAGCCTCAACTTGCATGGAAATGAACTAGAGGGGAAAATCCCTCGATCTTTGGCCAATTGTGAAGCGTTGCAAGTTCTTGATTTAGGCGATAATCACCTAAACGGCACATTCCCCATGTGGTTGGGAACTCTGCCATATCTGCAAGTTTTAAGCCTGAGATCAAACAAGTTGCATGAATCTATTAGAACTTCAAGGATAGAAAACATGTTTCCCCAGCTTTGCATCATCGATCTCTCTTACAATGCCTTCTCGGGAAACTTACCTACAAGTCTGTTTCAACATCTGAAAGCCATGAGGACAATTGACCAATCATTGAAGGCACCAAGATCATCTTACATAGAATCATATTACCAAGATTCTATTACAATTGCAACCAAGGGAATGGATCGTGAAATTGTGAGAATCTTGTATTTGTACACCGCTCTTGATCTTTCAAATAATAAATTTAGTGGGAAAATTCCAAGTATTATTGGGGATCTCGTTGCACTTCATGTGCTGAGTTTATCTCATAATGGATTGCAAGGTCAGATACCATCATCACTCGGAAATTTATCTTCAATTGAATCATTGAATCTATCCGTTAACCAACTTTCGGGTAAGATACCACCACAACTGGCTTCTCTTACATCTCTTGCATTCTTAAATCTCTCCCACAATCATCTCCAAGGATGCATCCCTCAAGGACCTCAATTTCATACATTCGAGAATAATTCATATGAAGGTAATGATGGATTACGCGGATTCCCCATTTCAAAAGGTTGTGGCAATGATCAGGTGTCAGAGACAAACTATACTGAATCTGCTCTAGACGATGAAGAAAGCGATTTTGAATTTCTTAGTGACTTTTGGAAAGCTGCTCTTATGGGGTATGTAAGTGGACTATGTATTGGATTATCAATAATATATTTCATGATTTCAAATGGAAAACCGATATGGCTTGCAAGAATCATTGTAGAGCTGGAGCACAAAATAATGATGGGAAGGAGAAAGACGCAGCGAAGGCAAAGGAATAACAGAAGAAGTAATCACCTTTAGAACCTATATATTGTTTTCTTTTATCTGAAAAAAAGTTGATATGAAGGCAGCAGTCTTTCCTTGACTATGGAAATAAAATATATTTAACTCAAGTGCTTCTGTTGATTGAAAGAAGACTTATTTGAAAGTAATGTTTTCCTACTTATTTGGTTTCTTATGCAAGACTTGAGAAACAACAAAAACTTCCAACAAAATAGTCTTTTTCTTTGACTTAAAATATTTTCATCAAAATATAAGCTTCAAATTGATTTCCATGAAGGAACTAATTCAGCTCTCACAAAAGAAAATTTATTTTCTTTAGACAAATACAAAACACGGCCGATTTGAAAGTAATGTTGTCCTACTTATTTGTCTTCTTATACTTGACTAGACTAATAATACGGCCAATTTAAAACAAGATTTTTACTAAGGAGATTCAAAATATGATAAATAGATATGTTAAAAAGAATACCTACCTAGGCATTTCAATCAAGGCAGTTAATGCTTAACTATATATGATGTTTCAAGTTTCAAATTATTCAAAAAGAAAGAGTCCTTGTTAAATATATATCAGACTATATATATTTCTGTAGCCTGTTCTTGATTTTCACTATCAACTTTAAACTCATTGATGCTAAACATGGGCTACGGGCAATTCTCATTTTTGCTCTGTCTGTTTCTGTCAGCTTTCTTTTTCTTCATCCATACCTCAGCTGTGCCGCAAAGATCAAAGCTCCGCTCTTCTAAAATTCAAGAAAACTCTTACTGTTGATCCCTCATTAGTTTTGTGTAATTTCTACGATTATACAAGTTCATGGAATATGAGCATAGATTGCTGCTCGTGGGATGGAGTGATATGCGATGAGATGACTGGCCATGTCATTGAACTTGATCTCAGTTGCAACAGTCTTGTAGGGAAGATTGATTCCAATAGCAGCCTATTCCAACTCTCTCATCTCCAAAGGCTTGATCTTTCTGTGAATAACTTCTCTAATTCCAACATCCTGCCTGAATTTGGCAGGTTCTCGAGCTTGACATATCTTGATCTTTCTGACTCCTATTTCTCAGGTCAAATTCCTTCTGAAATCTCTCATCTTTACAAGTTACAATCTCTTCTTCTCTCGACATCTTATAACACTGTGCAAAGACTCGCAGCCCATGATTTTAGGTTGCTCCTTCATAATTTGACCCTATTAAGAGTGCTTGATCTTAGTGGTGTAAGCATCTCTTCCACCATTCCTCTTAATTTTTCTTCTCATTTTACAACGCTGGTGCTTGGGCATTCAGAGTTGTATGGAGTAATACCGGAGAGTATTTTTCACCTCCCCAAACTAAAAATACTTGACTTATCCATCAATTATCAACTCAATGGTTATTTCCCAAAGACCAAATGGAACAGCAGCGCATCTCTCACAGATTTAAATCTCCAAGGAGTGAATTTTTCTGGTTATTTGCCTGAGTCTCTTGGTTATCTAACCTCACTGAATAATTTGTTTCTTATTTTCTGCAATATCTGGGGGCCTATTCCTGAATCTCTTTCTAATCTCACTCGCATAGAGTATATGTTCCTTGCAGGTAACTTCCTAAATGGAACAATACCATCATCGATATTCTCCCTTCCTTCACTAACTGATTTAGAATTGAGTAATAACCATTTTTCTGGTAAGCTTGAGGATATCAAGTCCAATTCATTATTATCTATTGATCTAGGCAATAATCAGCTGCAAGGCCATCTTCCCGAGTCAATTCAAAACCTTGTGAACCTCACAACTCTTGATCTTTCTTTCAATAATTTTAGTGGTAGTGTGGATGTCAGCTTCTTTTCAGACCTCAAACATCTTTCATCTCTTGGTATTTCATATAATAGTATCTCATTCACAAATGAAAACAAAGTTAATTTTACTTTGCCTGAATCACTTGTGTACTTACAGTTGGCTGCCTGTGAAGTGAAAGAATTGGAGTTTCTAAGATCCGCAAAGAAGCTTGAGCACTTGGATCTTTCTAATAATAAGCTTCAAGGAAGATTTCCAGATTGGGCATCATCTAACTGGATGTTTTCATTGAACAGTCTTAATCTATCCCACAACATGCTGACAAGTGTGGACTTAACTCCTTTTCAATCTCTAAAAACAATTGATTTGCGATCCAATTCTCTTCAAGGGTCCCTATCTATGCCACCAAATTCCACAACATACTTCTTCTTATCAGAAAATAATCTTAGTGGAGAAATTCCTTCATCTATTTGCAACTTGACATCATTGGTAATGCTAGATTTGGCGAGAAACAACTTGAAGGGAGCAATTCTGCAATGTTTGGGTAATATCAGTAGCGTCCAGGTTCTGGATATGCACCACAACAGTCTTACAGGGACTATTCCAACAACTTCTAGATTTGGAAGTTCTCTGAGAAGCCTCAACTTGCACGGCAATAAACTAGAGGGGAAAATTCCCCAATCTTTGGCCAATTGCAAAGAGTTGCATGTTCTTGATTTAGGAGATAATCATCTCATTGATATATTCCCGATGTGGTTGGGAACTCTTCCAAAGCTGCAAGTTTTAAGCTTGAGATCCAATGAATTGCATGGGTCCATTAGAACTCCAACGATTGAAAACATATTTCCTAATCTTCAAATGTTAGATCTCTCTTCCAATGCCTTCACAGAAAACTTACCAACGGGTTTGTTTCAACATTTGAAAGCCATGAGGACAATTGATCAAACTATGAACGCACCACATTATGAAGGAACTGATGGATATTACCAAGACTCGGTAGCTGTCGTATCTAAGGGGTTTGAGCGTGAAATTGTGAGAATCTTGTATTTGTACACCGTTATCGATCTTTCAAGTAATAAATTTGGAGGGCAGATTCCAAGTATCATGGGGGAACTCATTGCAGTTCACATATTGAATATATCTCATAATGGATTGGAAGGTCATATACCGTCATCATTTGGAAGTTTATCTTTGGTTGAATCATTGGACCTGTCAAGTAACCATCTTGTAGGAAAGATACCAGCACAATTTGCTTCTCTTACATCTCTTGAAGTCTTCAATCTTTCCTACAATCATCTCGAAGGGTGCATTCCTCAAGGAAATCAATTTCAGACCTTTGAGAACAATTCATATGAAAGTAATGATGGATTACGTGGATTCCCACTTTCAAAAGTCTGTGGTGATGATTCAGTATCAGAGACAAATGATACAGTTTCTGGACTAGACGATGAAGAAAGCAATTCTGAATTTCTGAATGATTTTTGGAAAGGTGCTCTTATGGGCTATGGGAGTGGACTATGTATTGGACTATCCATAATATATTTCATGATTTCAACTGGAAAACTGATGTGGCTTGCAAGAATCATTGTAGAGCTGGAGCACAAAATAATGATGGGAAGGAGAAAGAAGCAGCGAAGGCAAAGGAATTACAGAAAAAGAAATAATCAGTTATGATGTCACAGTGGCGAGATTGTTAATGAACTATTTTATTCAGAATGACAAGTAACTGGTTGAGATAAGCAACTGATAATATCGTTCAGGACTATTTTATCTTTCAAATACGTATGTGAGATGAGTTGATCGTTTCTTCACCTATTCTTGTTGGTTGTTTCTGCACTTATTTTTGATGGTATTCCTTTGAGAGTAAGGCTTTGTAATCTGTATAACCTATTGAGCGCACTGTACTGAACTTCCGAAATGTGTTTTTTAAGTTGCATTTGCAGAATGGGATTTGCTGCTTACGCCATATGCCAGACATTCGTTAGCTGAGATTTGTACCAGACGCACGTGAATCACATACGACCTCAGGCAAAAGTGCACATTTTTAGAAAAAAAAAATCAAGATACCCATTCTTAGAAATGACCCTTTTTCACATAAGCTCCACCCCTGGTTTCAGTGATTTGGTATTTTCAGGGGGAATAACTCATAGTTTAATGACTTTATTGTCACAAAAACAGTTACAAAGAGTATGTTTAATAAATAGCTCGTATTGTTATGAAGAGTTAATTTAGAAATGACCATCGGTGAGATTATCCTCAAAATTTTGTGATGAAGGTAAATGAGAAAGTAACACAATATATAATTCTATTTTTAATAACAAAACTAAAAAGATGATTCTCTATCCTTTTAAAGTTTGTTTTCCTATTTAGGGAATTTATTTTCTGTTTGATAGATGTGTAGCACATGCATAAGAATTTGAAAAAGACAAAAAGAAAACAACCCAAATTACATATGAACAGACAGAAATGGTTAAAGTGTGAATGAGAGAAAGAGCAGACAACAACATTTGGAGAAAACACGTTTCTGTTTGGTCTTCAATGATAAGTTTCATACAATATAAAATTTGAAAACCCAAAATAATAAACTCAAAATATGATGATGATTCCAAGCAAAATATTCTCTCTACTTCAGGTTTTCACTATTTTATATCTCCTTACAGTTACTTTTGCTTCCATCGAAGAAGCAACTGCCCTCTTGAAATGGAAAACAAGTTTCAAGAACCAGAATAATTTCTTATTGGCTTCGTGGAAGCCAAAGTCTAATGCATGCAGGGACTGGTACGGAGTTATATGCTTTAACGGTAAGGTAAGCAAGTTGAATATTAGAAATACTAGTGTCATTGGTACACTTGATGGTTTTCCGTTTTCATCTCTCCCTTTTCTTGAGTATCTTGAAATTAGCATGAACTATTTCTCTGGCACCATTCCACCTGAAATTGGTAAACTCACTAATCTTATCTATCTTGATTTATCGAATAATCAGATTTCAGGCACAATCCCAACGCAAATTGGCTCACTAGCCAAGCTTCAGATCCTCCATATCTTTGACAACCATTTAAATGGTTTCATTCCTGAAAAAATAGGTCATCTAAGGTCTCTTACTGAGCTAGATTTGAGTTCTAACACTCTTGATGGTTCTATTCCTACTTCATTGAGGAATTTGACCAACTTGTCACTTTTGAATCTTTATAAAAATAACCTTTCTGGCTCCATTCCTGCAGAAATAGGTTACCTAAGGTCTCTTACTGATCTATGTTTGAACCGTAACTCTCTTAATGGTTCTATTCCTGCTTCATTAGGGAGTTTGAACAGCTTGTCTATTCTGCATCTTAGTAGTAATTACCTTACTGGCTCTATTCCTGAAGAAGTAGGTTACCTAAGGTTTCTTACTGATCTACGTTTGAACGATAACTTTCTTAATGGTTCTATTCCTGCTTCATTGGGAAATTTGAACAACTTGACTATTCTGCATCTTCATGATAATCACCTTTCTGGTCCTATCCCTGAAAAAATAGGTTACCTAAGGTCTCTTGTAGGATTAAGTTTGAAAAATAACTCTCTTAATGGTTCTATTCCTACTTCATTGGGGAATTTGACCAAATTGACCCTTTTGTATCTTTATGAGAATCAACTTTCTGGCTTTATTCCTGAAGAAATAGGTTGCCTAAGGTTTCTTACTGATCTACGCTTGAACGGTAACTCTCTTAATGGATCTATTCCTGCTTCATTGGGGAATTTGACCAACTTGTATGATTTACATTTAAGCAATAACTCGCTTTATGGTTCTATTCCCGCTACATTGGGGAATTTGAGAAACTTGCATGTTCTGTCTCTCAATAACAACAATCTGATTGAGGAAATTCCTTCAGCTATTTGCAATTTAACATCACTGGTAATCCTGTATTTGTCGAGAAACCACTTGAAAGGAAAAATTCTGCAATGCTTGGGTAATATCAGTGCCCTCCAGTATGTGATAATGTCACATAATAATCTCAGTGGAGAGCTCCATCCATCTATTTGCAATTTAAAATCACTGCATATTCTAGATTTAGGTAGAAACAATCTAAAGGGAACAATTCCGCAATGTTTTGGCAACATGAGTGGTCATCTTGAGGTTCTGGATATGCAACACAACAATCTTTCTGGAACTCTTCCAACCACCTTTAGAGCTAGAGCACTTAGAAGCTTCAACTTGCATGGCAATAAACTTAAGGGGAAAATTCCCCAATCTTTGGTCAATTGCAAAAAGATGCAAGTTCTTGATTTAGGAGATAATCACCTTAACGACATCTTCCCGGTGTGGTTGGGAACTCTTCCTAAGTTGAGAGTTTTAAGCTTGAGATTGAATAAGTTGCATGGACCCATTAGAACTTTAGGAAGTGAAAACATGTTTCTTGAGCTTCGAATGTTGGATATCTCTTCCAATGCCTTCACGGAAAACTTACCGACGAGTCTATTTCAACATTTGAAAGCCATGAGGACAATTGATCCGTCAATGGTAGCACCAAGATATGGATATTACCAAGATACGGTAGCTGTTGTATCCAAGGGATTGGAGTTTGAAGTTGTGAGAATCTTGTTTTTGTACATCACTATTGATCTTTCAAACAACAAATTTGAAGGAAATATTCCAAGTATTATGGGAGATCTCATTGCACTTCGTGTGCTGAATTTATCTCATAATGGATTGCAAGGTCATATACCGCCATCACTTGGAAGATTATCTTCAGTTGAATCATTGGACCTGTCAAGTAACCATCTTGTAGGAGAGATACCAGCACAATTTGCTTCTCTTACTTCTCTTGAAGTCTTAAATCTCTCCTACAATCATCTCGAAGGGTGCATTCCTCAAGGAAATCAATTTCAGACCTTTGAGAACAATTCATATATCGGTAATGATGGATTACGTGGATTTCCACTATCAAAAGGCTGTGGTAGTGATGATAATGATTCAGAATCAGAGAAAACTGATACCGGATCTGAGCTTGATGAAGAAAGCAACTCTGAATTTCTGAATGATTTTTGGAAAGCTGCTCTTATGGGCTATGGAAGTGGACTTTGTATTGGATTATCCATTATATATGTCATGATCTCAACTGGAAAACCGATATGGTTTGCAAGAATTATTGTGGAGCTGGAGCATAAAATTATGATGGGAAGAAGAAAGAAGCAGCGAAAGCAAAGGAGTTACAGAAGAAGCAAATAATCGCATGTAGAAGAGTTAAAAATTCAGGTATGCAGTTAAGTTCTAGTTTGAGCTTTAGATTATTGCAGCTAACTATATCTGAATATTTTCATATTAGTTATATCAGCAACTAATTGAATGCTCTACAAAGCTTATTTCTCTGTCCAAAATTAGTTGGAACCTGTGATCCAATTATCTGGTTAGAGGCTTGGTTTAACAAGTAATTCTTCAAGTGTGAACCAAAAGTAAAATTCGTCGGACTTAATAACTTTCTTTCAAATTGTAATTTCATTTTAGCATAAAATAAAAGACTTGACTTTCTTTGTGTAAATATAAACATCAGACAGTAAATAAACAAATTCAAACATGCAGGTGGTTGTTGAAGAATTTGTTGGAATGCTCATCAGAGATGCAATAATATCAGAAACTGCAGCTTATGGTTTATAAGTAGGCTTTTTATTCTTCCTTTATTAAGTTCAGGAAATGTAATATTATGAATATTGATGATATATTAAGTTATGTAATGTTTTAACGTATTCAATGAAATACTATGTGTAGATTTCCATTGTACCAAAAAAGAAAATAAACATTGTGTGTGTCCCTGAGGAGACATTCGATTGAAAAAAATGAAATGTATTTTTCGCTATGGTGATATTTCAAGTAGGAAAAGTCAAACAACTGATAGTTAAGTTGTGTTTCAATAAGCAGTTGATGATAGTTCATGAGGTAGAAAATTCACGCACATGATTGTTCAAGTATGCAACACAGAAAATCGAGATACTTCAGATGTGTTTTTGACCCTTCACTCTTTATGTTTTGTGTGTTTCTGGATGAAAGAGGTAAGTTAGTCATGTATACGAGTCCAAATGCATTGAATGAAGTGTATGGCATCATATATTCTCTACCGACCGACTAGATAGTCTTTCTGTTGATGAAAAGAGAGAGAGAGAGTATTCAAAAAAGCTGAATTGACGGAGGAAGATATTTTTGATGCAACAGAGGGAAAGAGAATTAACAAGGAAAATTATCGAGTCTCCCACAATTTTCTCCACAGATGTATCCCTCAAGGACCTTAATTTCATACCTTTGAGGGTAATTCATATGAAGGTAATGATGAATTGCGTGGATTCCAGTTTCGAAAGGTTGTGGCAGTGATCTATTATCAGAGGCAAGTTATACATATGTATCATATCTGTGCTTGACGATCAAGAAAGCAATACTGAATTTCTCAATATTTTTTTGGAAAGCTGATCTTATAAGCTATGAAATTGGACTATGTATTGGATTATATGTAGTATGTTTCATGATTTCAGCTGGAAATCCGAAATGGCTTGCAAGAATCATTGAAGAACTGGAACACAAAATTAGTAGTGTGTTGAATGAAGTTTATGCATTTCTTGGATTCCTATCTACTTACTGTACAATTTGCAAACTAATAATACTCACTTCACAGAATCTAAGAGGGACTTTATTATGAATAAAACTTTGAACTTGAGAATACGTTATCCGTTGTCCCTAATATAATCAAGCTCGAGAAAGAAGTGAAGGCAGAGTGTGGGATGTCCCTAAAGCTAATTATATCAAGCCAACACCAGCACCAGCATACGAATGGATGTTTTCTATCTCAGATTTCTAACTTATGGGAAGAAATCACTAGTATTTTTGTGTCTCTTCTAAGATTTGAACCCTACAGATCTCTTATGGTTTCATCTACTTCATTGTCCGCTAAACCACACCCATATTAATTATTAGTACAGACTCAATAGTTTGTGGATAATTTCTGTTCCAATCTCATTACTTGAGATCCTCATTTACATTATCATATAGTATAAATCTAACTTCTTTTTTTCTTTGGGGAGCAACACGAAATAGTCATTATACTTTTTAGATTTGGACAAGTGGAATGAGAACGCAACAAAACTATTTGGTAAAGTCCTTATTTTAATTATATGTGTAACACATTTACATTCATAATTCATTATGTTTATTGACTTAACACAACAAAACTAGTTGGTTATGTCCTTGTCTGAATTATATTATATGTGTAACACATTTACATTCATTATTTATTATCTTTCTTGACTTAATGCAAAAAACTATTTGGTTAAGTCCTTGTCTGAATTATATGTGTAACACATTTACATTCATTGTTCATTATCTGTCTTGACTCAACACAACAAAACTATTTGTTAAGTCCTTGTCTACAGATGTAAGTGTATCTTTCAAAGAAATCTGCCTATATAGATATGAATAGCCTTTTCTTAATTTTCACTATCAACTCTCAGTACACAGACTTACTCAGTATTTAGAAACAACTTGGACTAAATCATAGGATACAGGCAATTCTCATTTCTGATCTTTGTCTGTTTCTGTCAGCTTTCTTTTTCTTCATCCGTACCTTATTCGTGCCTCAAAGATCAAAGCACCACTCTTCTAAAATTCAAGGAAACTCTCACTTTAGATCCCTCATTAGTTACATGTAGTTCCTACTCTTATACGAGTTCATGGAATACGAGCAGAGATTGTTGCTTGTGGGATGGAGTCATATGTGATGAGATGACTGGCTGTGTGATTGAATTTAATCTCAGTTGCAGTGGTCTTGTAGGAAAGATTGATTCCAATAGCAGCCTCTTCCAACTCTCTCGTCTCCAAAGGCTTGACCCTTCTTCTAATAACTTCTCTAATTCTCACATCTTGCCTGAATTTGGAAGGTTCTCGAGCTTGACACTTCTTGATCTTTCTGACTCCTATTTCTCAGGTCATATACCTTCTGAAATATCTCATCTTTCTCAATTACAGTCTCTTCACCTCTCCCCGTCATTTGAAACCATTCTAAGACTCACAGCCCATGATTTGAAATTGCTCCTTCAGAATTTGACTAAATTAAGAGAGCTTGATCTTACTTCCATAAACATCTCTTCCACCATTCCTCCGAATTTTTCTTCTCATTTGACAACTCTTAGGATGGGAAATACAGGATTGTACGGGATAATACCTGACAGTATTTTTCACCTTCCCAATCTGGAAACGCTTGTCTTACAAAACAACAATCAGCTCAGTGGTTATTTCCCGAAGACCAAATGGAACAGCAGTGCATCTCTCATCTTTTATGTGAATTATTTTCAACCCTCCAAACATCAGCCCAGTTGAAGGCTGGGCATTGTTACACACGCGCGCTTTCATTGGTCCACGTCGCAAAGGGTTTTAAAAATATCTTACCTGTTTTATATAACCCATCCGTTCCCAAAATACAACCCAACCCATTTTTAAACAAATATTCCTAAATCTCTCTCAAATCTAAAGACCTAATCTGAAGAATAACAAGTCATTAGCGTGAAAGATTTGTTGAGTTTAGGATTTTCGTGAAGAAACAAAGGATTTGCATGAAGAAACAAAGTTACCAGGTTAGTAATCTTCGTTTAGATGATTGTAACATTTGACCGAGTTAAGGATTTTCGTAAAACTTAGTTTTTTTTATCTTTTCAGTTTGACGATGGATGTGTACGTTACCTTAAGGTTTCACCATGGTGGAAACTACAACAAAAACCTCGTATTAAGTATGAAGGAGGTATTGTCACTGATTGTTTTGATGTAGATGTTGATAAATTGTCCTACTTTGAATTTGTTGATATAGTTAAAGAAATTGGCTATAATTGTTCTGCTTGTGTTGTTTATATTAAACCACCTAAATGTCGACGTGTTGTTGAAGTTAAAAGTGATAGGGATATTATGGGTATTGTACATAAATTAAAAAATGTAGATATTGTTGAACTTTATATGACTCATTTAGTTGAAGAAGTTGTTGTGCCCCCCCCCCCTCCCCCGCCGAAATTGGATATCTAAATGATGTGGGTGGGGAATCTAATACTACTTTTGATAAGAAATCTAGTCAAACTTTTGAGGGTAGTGAAGATTTAGGATTTGAAGAGGCTGCACAACCTGAAGAACCTATTATGGGTGAAGAGTTGGGTGAAATGTTGGGTAGGACTTTTGCTAGTGTTGGAGAGGACTTGGGTAGTGCTTCTGCTGGTGTTGGAGAGGACTTGGGTAGGGATTCTGTTAGTGTTGGAGAAGACTTGGGTGATACTTCTTCTGCTGCTGCTGCATCTGATATTCCAGAAGTTGGGTCTGATTGGGAAAGTGAAACAGAAGCAAGTGATGATTCAGACAATGCAGATTTGTCTGATGAAGGAGAAGATGAGTATGGTAGTGATGTTCATGAGGAGGTTATAAATCTTAGGAAAGAGAAAAGGGCTGCTAAAAAAAAAAAGGGGCGCTAGATCTGAATGAGTTGATTTAGGAAAAAAAGGAGTTGATTTGGGATATGATGAATATTTATTCAAGAAACAAACTACTTTTGAGGGTAAGATAGCTGGAGATGAGCCCTACTTTGATTTAGATGAAGCTGTTAGTTTTGAAATAGATACTGATGAAGATGTTAATGAGGAAGATGAGGTTGAACAACCTATAAGAAGACAAAGAAAAGCAAGAAGAGCAAAAAGAAATAAAAAGAAAATTGTATTTGACCCTACCTGTCAGTTAATAGTTTGGGAGACTGATTTTGCTTTTGAAAGTGTTAAGCAGTTTAGAGAAGCTATTACTAGATATGCAGTTCAAGAACATGTTGAATTAGATAAATATGTTAATGATGCAACTAGGGTGAGGGTAAAGTGTACAGTTGGTTGTCCATGGTTGTTGTTTGGAAGTATTGATTCAAGAGCAAGAGATTTTGTGGTGAAGAATTATAATCCAGTACATAAATGCAATGGCACAACCAAAAATAAATTGATGAATTCAAAGTACTTATCAGAAAGGTACAAGGACAGAATTATTTCTGAGCCTGGCATTTGAGTTTTTCAATTTCAAATTTTAGTGAAGAAAGAGTTGAATGTGTATGTAGGGAGGACTGTAGCAAGGAAAGCTAGAAACATTGTGTTGAAACAAATTATGGGTGATCATGTGGAGGAGTTTAAAAGAATTTTAGATTATAAAGATGAGCTCTTAAAGACTAATCCAGGCAGCACATGTGTGGTGAGACTTAGTGAAGAAACTTTTGAAGGTGACATAAAAATGTTTCAATTATTTTACATATGCTTTGATGCTTTAAAGAAGGCATTCAAAGTTGGAGCTAGAAGATGTATAGGATTTGATGGTTGCTTCTTGAAAGGTGTTTCTAGAGGTTAATTACTTGTGGTTGTTTGTAAGGATGGAAACAACCAAATGCTACCACTAGCATGGGCAGTTGTTGAGGTTGAAAACACATTCACTTAGAAATGGCTTATCAAGCTTGTAAGACATGATCTTGAGCTAGGAGATGGAACAGAATTGACAATCATTACTGATATGCAGAAGGTATTTTTGTTTTCTTTTTCATTTATTCATTTGTTTTCTTTTTCATTTATTCATTTATTTTCTTTTTCATTTATTCATTAACTTAGATCTCATGTTATTCTAAATGTTGTTGTTTAGGTCTTGACAAAGATATTCAAGATCTCATGCCAAATGCAGAACAAAAAATGTGTGCAAGACATGTTCTAGCCAACTGGTGTAAGAATTGAAAAGGCATTGAAAGAAGAAATTGTTTTTGGAGATGTGCCAAATCTACATATGAACAAGAATTGAAAAGAAATTTGGATCATATGGAGAAGTTAGGCACTAGAATATGTGATGACTTATTGTGGTACAATATAGAGAGGTGGTCTAAATTATACTTTAAGTTTTTCAGCTGTTGTGATAGTGTTGACAACAACATGACTGAAAGCTTTAATTCATGGATTTTGGGGCCAAGACACAAAACTATCATCATAATGCTTGAAGAAATAAGGATCAAAGTGATGAGAAGAATAGGACAATTGAGGGAGTTCTGTGATACTTGGATAACAAACATATCTCCAATGGCCCTAAAGGTATTGACAGAGAACACAACAAAGTCAATGAAGTGTAACCTTGAATGGAATGGTGAATATGGTTTTGAGGTTAAAAACAACTTGGATAACACATTTGTTGTGAATTTAGGCAATCAAACATGTATTTGTAGATCTTGGATGCTAAGAGGTATACCTTGTTGTCATGTTATAGCTGCACTTCATTTTAGAAAATTGGAGCCCATTAACTATGTTGCACATTGGTATAGCAAGGAGACTTATCTCAAGGTCTATAGTCACTACATTCAACCAGTTACTAACATGAAAATGTGGCCACAGTCGGCCAACCCTTCTGTTATACCACCTGTTATAAAAACACTACCAGGAAGACCTAGAAAGTGTAGGAGAAAGGAACAGAATGAAAACAAAACAGGAAAATTGTTCAAGAAAGGTGTTGAGATGACCTGCAGTCTTTGTCATGCAAAGGGTCATAATAAGAGGGGTTGTCATTTGAATAATCAAGCTAATGCAGGCAGATGAAGAGGAATGGGGAGAGGATGTGAGCCTAGTTCAACAAGGTCAAGTGTTGGTTCTTCTAGAACACCAACTGAATCACAATCAAACACAAAGAGAGGAAGAGGTCGACCAAGAGGTTCTACAAAACAGGTAATGTTTATAGTAATTCGTTTTGTTGTTAATTTACATCTTAATCAGTCTAATATTTTTGTTGATCAACTTATGTTATAGGCTAGTGCTACTGGAAAGGGAAGAGGAACTACAACTGGTAATGGAACAGGGATTGGTATTGCTACTGATAGTTCTGGTGCCACTGAAAGGGGAAGAGGAAATGGAACTGGTTTAGCTGGAAGGGGAAGAAGAACTAGTGTAGCTGCTACTGCTACTGATGTTCCTGGTCCTACTGGAGGAGGGAAGAGGCCAAGAATGGTTGGAATGGGGATACTACATAGTGGTTTTACAATCCACAATGTAAGTTGTCTTAATTATTAACACACTTTTAATTTTAACTTATGAAGCATCTAAGACAACATAATTTTGTGAATCTAGCCTGGAATGCCTACGAACTCTTCAATAGTGACTGGAAATCTTAGGCATCATAAACCAAGATCAGGCTTAAAATGGAAAGGAAAGGCTACTATAACTTAACAAGTTCTTCAAGAGATGAGAGAAAACAAAAGAATGAGAACAAGGTCCAATGCTACTGAAGTTTGATATGGAGACTACTTTAGTTTGATATTTTAGTTGTTTTTGGAACAATTATGCAGTTGTGACTGCATTAGTTTGATATGTTTGTTTTTGAAACAATTATGTTGCAGCTGTGACTGCATTTAGTTTGATCTATGTTTGTTTTTTAAACAATTATGCAGTTGTGACTGCATTAATTTGATATTTTAGTTGTCTCTTTTTGAAACAATTATGCAGCCAGTTTTGCATTACTTTTTTGTGTACAATTATGCAATTGTGACTGCAATTTAGCGAATGCAGTTGTAAATAAAACACAAACAAATACACAAACCACCAAATTACATTAAGAGAATAAGAAGAACTCATTACAAAAGAGTCTTGCACCTAATTGGTTACAACATAAACAGTGCTACACTACACCAACATTGATCTCACTACATCAACAACTTAAGGTAACTTCATTGAACCTTTCTTCATATTTATCACCTAGAACCAATAGCTTATAGCTATAACCACAACACAACAACAAGCTACAACAAAAAAGAGTACATTATGCCATGTTCTTCTCCATTTATTCTGCATCACTTTCATCTTCTCAACCTCTTCTTGCAACATTTTCAATTTCATACCTAGACAATCATCATCTTGTTTGAAATCTCCCGGCTTGTCAAGTTCTTCAGTAACCTCAACCAATTCAAATGCAGTGGCTGAGGTTTGAGAGGATTCTACTATATTCTCAAACTCACCCAATTTCTGTAGTTTAGGAATCACAAATTTCGACCTCAGATCAATATTTTCTTTATCCTTCCAACACCAAAAGTTGCAAGGTCTAGGACCCTTCAATAATGAAAAAGGATGAAGGAATTGTGGTTAATCAAATTCTTAATCGGCTAAAAAAATTTAAACAAAAATGATCTTTACCCCATAATAAGGACATGACCAATATCTTCTTCCGGGGTTATTTGAAGTCCAAGATGTTTTCAAACGCACCACAAGTCCATGATTACAATAAACTTTTTTCTTCGTAGTATAATCATCTTCTTCCATACAAAGATTTGTCAAATTAATTGATCGCATTGTGTGCTACAATTTTGTGCAAGAATTAACGAGAATCTGGAAAAAACAGAAAATAAGAAAAAGGGAGGAAAGAAAAATCAAAATAATAGATGAAGAAGATTAGGTTTGAATCTTACATTTTGAAGAACAATTCCTTCAAAGATTCAACTTTTAGGTTTGAATCTTACATTTTGAAGAACAATTCCTTTAAACATTCAACTTTTAGGTTTGAAGAGCTAAGATTTGAGAAAAATAATGAATTAGGTCACCATTTTTTGGATGATTGGGTTGGTGAGGGAGAAGAGGTATTTAGGGTTCTTCAAAAGTGAAGATTGTTCTTCAAATGGGTAATGGGTCGGATATTATCGTTGGAGGGGTAAATTTAATTTTTAAAAAATGTTAAAAGATGACTAACGCGCCGTTCTAAGCTGTAACAACACGCGCACAAGGTTGGTGTTCGGAGGGTTGAAAATAATTCACATAAAAGATGTTAAGGGGGGTTTATAAACACCCGTGTAGTTTAAGTACTAAAGTAAGTTTTCGTGCCAAGTTCAGGGGGGTTTTTATGTATTTTCCCTATTTAAATCTTAAAATAATCACCAAGTACATGTAGGTGATCAAACATTTAATAAAAAATATTAAGAACCTCAACTTAGATTTTACAGACCATTATAGTTTGGTAGAGTGTATAAACACAATGTTTAATAAAGTGTATTAGTAATGCTTGCATTGATATACTGCTTGTATTAGTTATGCATAAATGATTTCTTATGCATTTGATTTGGTGTATTAAAAATAGTATGCATTGTATAAAAATATTTACTTACAAAAATATCATTTATAATTATGGTGGAAAAGATGTAAACGTGCTTTTGAGGGCTAATTGGGTTTTTAATCATGCTAAATTGCTAATGCATGTATTGAATCCCTTTACATTACTAATACCTAGAAATCCATGGTATTAGTAAAACACTCCCCAGTACACAATAGAGTGTATAACTAATGCAAGCATTAGCTATATCTAACATCAAAAAGTGTACCAAACAAGGGATAGAGGTCGTTTGGTAGGGTGTATAAAAATAATGCTCAATATAGTGTATTAGTAATGCTTATATTAGTTATAAGAACCCGTTTGGATTGATTTTAAAAAATAGTTTTTAAGTTAAAAATAAAAAGTCAAACTTGTTTGACTTTTAAGTCAAAAAATAAAAAGTAGGGAGAGACGTACTTTTGACTTTTAACTTATTTTAAGTTATTTTTAACCTTGTCAAACACTTCCTAAATTATTTCAAGTAATTTTTACTTATTTTAAAATTTGTCAAACACTTTCAAAAGTCAAAAATTGACTTAAAAGTATGTTTGACCAATTTTTAAGTCAATCCAAACACCCTTAGGCATAGATTATTTCTTATACATTGTTTGGATTGGTGTATTAAAAATAGTATGTATTGTATACAATATTTATTTATAAAAGTATCCTTCACAATTATGGTGGAAAAGATGTAAATGTGCTTTTGAGGGTAATTGGATCTTTAACCATGCTAATGCATGTATTAAATCCTTTGCATTACTAATACCTAGAAATATATGGTATTAGTAATACCATTGTTTTTAGACACGTTTTTGGGGCGAGTCCCGAAAGAATTTTGGGGCGGGGCATACCAAAAACACTCTGGGGCGCAAATTAAAGACGTAGATCCATAGGGCGTAAGTCCTAGAATTTGGGGCGTAAGATCCAAGCGTAAAAACGTAAGCCCTGGTGTTACTTTTTTTATTTATTTTATTATTATTTTTGAACCTATTTTTGCTTGAAATCATACTTTATTATCGGTGTAATGATATTTCTAGTAATTAATATACCTTTCTCAAATAAAAATCATAATTTTTTTTTGTATATATTATAGGTTATTTATTAAAATTTATTTGAAAGATAATCGAAAGTTTTACTGTTGCTTATTTTCTTAGTAATAAAATTTTAAAATTGAATATACATGAGACTACTCCCCGTAGATCCATAAGACTTACGTCTCGCCTCGTATTGCATAAAGCGTCTCACCTCATGCTGCGCCTTTTTAAAACACTGAGTAATACACTTCTCAATACACAATAAAGTGTATAACTAATACAAAAATTGATTATACATAGCATGAAAAAATGCACCAAACATGGAGGCTACTAATACATATAGCTAATGCATACATTATTTTAGATATCGTTCGGTAGAGTGTATTAGATACACTAGCTCGGTGTATTAGTAGTTAATGATTCTAGAAGAAATACGCACATTAAAATTATCACACATATTTAAATTAACTTAGTAACAATTCAACAACAATCTAAAGTCTATATTTAAAAAGAATGAAATATACAAATAAACTCGAGAATCAATAATAAAGATGAATTTTTACCCTATAAATTCATGATGAATTGAAAATTCAGATCTATCTATTTCATAAAAAGAAATATAATCGTAACAAGACGCAAGATCTAAGCAACTTGCTAAAGTCATGGCCGCCTTCTAGGGGTGTTCATGGTTTGGATAAAAACTAATCAAACCGAAAAACCAAACCAAACCGATTAAATGAACCGATTTAATTTGGGTTTTGGTTTGGCTTGGTTTTAGATTGTTAAGAACCGATAGTATTTGGTTTGGTTATGGTTTTGTTTTAAAAAAATCGAAGAAATAGCCGAACCGAACCAACAAGTTATATACATAAATTTTATTATTATACATACATAATATATTATATTCATAAACAATTTTAAAGAATTTATATACGTTTCATCAAAATTTATTTATAATTTACTTATGAAAGAAAAAATATCCAAGGTGAGAACATTTTTCTTATTGGTTTCATGTATATGAGTGTCTATGGAAATTCTTTGTGGGACTGAAAATGTCATTGTCTCTTCCTTCTATGCCAAAATAGTGAATTTTGAAGTTTTATTCAGTAAATTCAATGATCGAAAGTTCTGTAATGCCCGTCATTCTAACTATTTTTTTGTTTGAATGGATTGTTGTCACTTTTTTCACGTTTTGAATGAATTGTTTCTTTTATTTTTATGTATGGTTAATAACCGAATAACCGAACCAAACCAAACCAAAACCGAAAACAACCAAACCGATAAATATATATTATATTTGGTTTGGTTTGGTTTTGATAATTTTAAAACCGATTAAGTTGGTTTGGTTTTGGTTTTAACCAATAACCGACTCAAACCAAACCGTGAACACCCCTACCGCCTTCCTATAATTTAGACTTCTTCCTATATATTTTAGGTTTAAAAATCTATAATTAAAGTCTATGATATATATTAATGAACTTGACAAATTTAGATTTCTCCTATGTATTAATTTTTTTTTACCATATATTAATAATAATAATTTGAAAAAATAGCAGTAAACGGCAATTTTATCTACGGTGATATCTATTAGCAAAGGATAAAAAAATCAATTAATATTTTTAGATAAATATTTATAAGGACCTTCATGCTATCCGGGCTTATTTGGTTTAACAAATAAGGAATAAATATTATTAAATTAATTTTAGGATGAGTTTATTTCATGTTTGATTGAGATAAAATTCCAAAACAACTTATCTCGAGATCGTAGTGTTGTTTTTATTCCACAACAACAACAACGTATCAAATGAACTCTCACTAAGTGAGATTCGAGGAGGGTATATTGAACGCATACATTATCTTTACATCATGTAGCTAGAGAAGTTGTTTCCGAAAGACCCTCGGCTCAAGTGCATCACACCCAATTAAAAGAAGAAGAAAACAATGAATAAATCATAATCATTAATAAGAAAAGCAGTGAAAAGTGCACAAGAAAAAACACTAATAATAATAAAATAGTGTGATACTCGAAAACTCAATAAACAACATATGACAAGAATTGCAAGAATACAACTAGTATTGCGACATACACTATAATTACAATAACATACTACGAAGTACTAACAAACCCAAAGCTTAACAAGGCAATATAACCCTCCACCCCTACTATCCTTCCACCCTAATACACGACTTCCACTTTATCTGGAGTCATGACTTTAGTAATATTAAGCTACACCATGTCCTGTCTAATCACCCAGCCGCAATCAGGGGCGGAGCTACCCTTGCACTAACACCCCTCCATCGAAAAATTACGTTGAGTCAAATTCTGATTTTATACCTATATATATTAGAATTGACACTCCTGAACCAAGTTGAAATGTTGGTTCAACGGTTCAGGGGCTACAAAGTTCCGCCTTGTCATTGACCTAGGCGTTGGGAGTTCGAACCTTGCTGAAGCCTATTTTTTTTAAAGGCTTTCAGCGTTTTTTTTTTTTTAACTTTTTAGAAAACTTGTGTGCATACTACTTTATATTTTGACACCCCTCAATCTAAATCCTGGCTCCGCCACTGGCCGCAATACTTCTTCGACCTACCTCAACCCCTCCTTATATCCCCTACATCCAGTCTCTCGCACCTCCTCACTGGAGCGTTAACACACTTCCTCTCCACATGCTCAAATCATTTCAGTCCGCCATAAATGTCACTTCCACCTTCGACATATAAAAGCGAAATATAACAAATCATGAAATAACTAATCTCAATTGAGAGTTGATAGATAACTTGTTCCCCATCCAAACGAGCCCTTAAAGTATATATATATATATATATAAATAAAGTATAATGGAAATAAAAATATATTTTGTGTTCTCCTCAAACCGGAGTCACGTGTTAAACCGAATTTAGCCTTGACGTGGTTCATTACTGACCCCGGTTCCACTTCAGGATATTTTTTAATAGAAACTCAAAAAAAGTAAAAAAAATAAAAAATAAAATTAAAATTTAAAAAACAAATAAAATAAAAAATATAAAAAATATCCTGAAGCTTTAAACCCAAAACCCTACATTTGTTAAACCCTTTGTCATCTTCTTCATCTTCCATTTTTCTCAAAGAAACTCTCTGACAGTTAAAAAAAGGAACAATATGGGGTCTTTAATGGCTTATTGAGCTTAATTTTGATTTTTTTTTAAAATTATGGCGGCTAAGAAGAAGAAGCAAAATCAAATTTCAAAGAAGAGTGGTAAAAAGAAGCAGCAACAGCAGCAGTTTTTGAGTGAAGATGATTATCGACTTAGGCTTCAAGAGGGTTTGTATTCACCTGATTATATACTGGCTAAAATTTTCAGAAAAGATGGTCCTACACTTGGTGATGAATTTGATATTCTTCCTTCAAATGCTTTTTCTCGTCTTAAGAAAGGTAAATTTTTTTTTGGCAATCATTTCATATTTTGAGTGAATTTTGTACCTAAGGGTGTGGTTTAGTGGTTAATTAAGTGGGTTTAGAATTATGAGGTCTCGGGTTTAAATTTGAGTGGAAGACAAAAAAATGATAGGTGATTTCTTATTATTTGTTGTAGCTTTGGTGGAATTAGTTGTTGAGATGCGCAAAAGCTGGCAAAAGTTTAATTTTCCCGAGTGAATTTTTGTGAAGGAAAGTGGGTTTGAGTGTTGATTGTCCAGGTGGTAGTAGTTCTGTATATGGCTGTGTGTCATTTCTAGCTCTGGTCAGAAGTATTCCCCTATGGTTAGGGACTTGAATGGAAGTCTTTTATACGTAATTGAGTCCATGGATGTGCATTACCACTGACTATGGGTTCAGACTAGACTTAGTGTAGATTTGTATAACACTCATATGAACTGTATCTGTGTGTAGAAATAGACAGACATGATAAAATTTAGTATTAATGTCAGTAACTGTGTCTGTATGCTTTCTGTGCTAAATCTTGTTCTTCCACGATCAGGTTCCAGAATTTCTGGTCAAGCTAGACAAGAAAACCAAGGAGCGACTAAGAGGAGAAAGGTAGGCATGATAGGTTCTGGGAAAATCATCACAACCTCTACGTGCTCAATATGAACACTTAAATCTTTTCAGTTTGTTCATATTTTCTCTTTGTATTTTACCTTTTTCTTCACCAGGTTTCTGTGCCTGCTACCATGCATTGCCGAGCTTTATGTGAAAGTAATCCTCCTGTGAAGAAGCATGGTACTGGTAAAGGTCTGATAACAAAACACGTTTCGGTGAAAAAGCATAGCGCTGGTAAACGTTTAATGACTGAGAAGAGTGCTACTCTTAGAAATCATGGTATGGGGAAGGGTTTGATGACAGTTTGGCGGGCAACAAATCCTCACGCTGGAGACATCCCCAGTGGTGTTGGTTTTGGAGAGAGTGCTGAAGAGAGAAAGAAGAAGTTGCTGCAGCGACAGTCTATTTTGGTTGAGCCTCATGCCATGCCTTTGATATTTACTTCGCAATTTGTAGTACATGCATGATACCTGTCTTCCAAGTTCCCTTTCTGATTCTTTGGCATAGGTTGGTAATTGCTAGCTGAACTTCTGTGTGCAGAGAAAAATAGAAAAGAAATTGCAGGATAAGAAGAAGATTGGTGTGAAATGCAGAAAGGTAATATTCTGGCTAATGCTGAAAAGCTACTACTATTAGTGGTTGGAGTTGCTTTTTTTCTTCTTTTTGATATGTAGTGGTTGTAGTAATTCTACTGTGGCATTTCATAATTGCAGGCAGAGAATAAAAGGATTGAAAAGCAGAAGATGCCTCGTAAGGAAAAATGTGAACTTGCGCTGGAATGGAGCAAGTGCCAAGAAGGATTACCTATCAAAAAAAGGAAGTGCCAACACGAGTTTACTCAGTTGGGGTCGCTAGTGGATGATGAGGAACTTGAGTTAATGGAGTTGGAAGCAGGACCTAACTCATTGACATGCTGTACACACTTTGCAAGCAATGGACTTCGTGGATGTTCACTTTGCAAAGGTAAGAATAAGACCCCCTATTTTTTCCTATCCTCTTTGCAAATGTTAGTTAATTGCTTTATGTTTATTTTATCCGTCATAAAAAAAAATGTCTATTTTATCCTCTATTTCTTTATTTTGTTAGTTGTTTTTTTCTTTTTCTTCTTTTAACCTTACTTCTATGGTCTAATTGCTTGTTTTAGATGTTTAAGTTATATTACAAGATTAACCAGTCATCAATTTGCTGTGAAGTATACAGATTTACAATCTATGTCTAACAAAGTTCCTTTAATTCTCTAGGTTTACTTCCAAAGTTTCCTCCCAATTCAGTAATAATGAAGCTGCCTCTCTATGAGCGACCATGGGATTCCTCTCCAGAGCTCGCCAAGAAACTGTTCAAGGTACTTGGGAAATAATATTCTTTGCTGAGTCTGATAATGTTAATACAAATAAAGAATATAATATTGGATTGTCATGGTTAGTGCTCAATTGGTATACCTCATTGTTAATGTTCTGTTTGTCAAGAGGATGTAGTTCTCTTGTTCTCAATAAATTTGCACAAAGATGATCTGTAAAAACGGTGAAGCATTTTGCATTTTGATGCTTTTCTCAACATAACCTCACCTTTTTTTCCTATATAATTTTTTTATATTAAAAAAAGCATATGGGCTAATATGCAGTTTATTTTGCAGGTCTTCCACTTTCTTTGTACTTATGCTGCAAGAATTGATATCTGTTCCTTCACAATTGATGAGTTTGCACAAGCATTTCATGAAAAAGTAAGTTCAGCTCTGTACTAGTTATTCTCCATCATTCGCTTTTGAGACCTGATAGCTGCTTCTAAAGATGCCGATCACTTGCCTATTTCGATTTGATTCTTGTTGCTTTCAGATCACTTACCAGTTTTGATTTGATTCTTGTTGCTTTCAGGATTCCTTGATCCTTGGACAAGTTCATTTAGCGTTTCTCAGGCTTCTTTTGGCAGATGTTGAAATTCAGCTTAACAAGGGATTCATTCATCAAGCAAGCAGAAGTTGCAATTTCTTGGGATTGGTTCACTCAGTGAGTGTACATGCATTCAGATCCATTTTTCAGTTTAATAGGCTTTTGCATATTAGCATAGGGTTGAGTCTTCAAGAAGCAGCTGTGAGACAATTTATGTACTGCAATTTGTATGTATTCGCTATTAGGCTAGTGCTTCCTGGAACTTCAAATTGAATATGGCTTATTTATTTCATCATTATAACTTTGCTACAAAGGAGGTTACATTACTTAGGTAGGGCAATAGAAAAAATAGAAGATAAGGGAGAGAAAACAATGATGCTTCAGGGGATGAAAACCGAAAGCGGAAGGAATCTAAAATATGTGAAAATGTAACAAAAGAGAACTTGACCATGTTATGGTCATCCTACAAATTGTGCGGGGTTATTCCCTGACAAACACCCTAACCACATAAGTTTCTACAAAGTATCCTGGAGCATATTAGTATGAAGTTTGCTTGTACTGTTGAACCACTTTGGGGAGTTGACATGAGTTATACTTTACTGAAAATGGGAATAAAAAATAGTCATGGTCGGGCCTATAATCTTAAATTCTTCAGGAAGTGCATGAAGGTAGAAGGTCCTTAATAATATCACAAAATGAAATAATAGGAAATTTAGAGGTCCTATATTTACCTTTTACATAAGCTGGAGTTGTGAAGAAAATATCTTCCAAACAGTTCTAATATGAGTTACTAACTCTATTCAGAAAGTTAAAGAAAATTACATTAACATGTTGTTTTTTTGGTGTAAAGAAGATGGTATAGAAGAAGTAGAACAGTTGGTAGATTTCCTAGGATCTATGTAATTATGGTTTTTTTTAGCTTGTAACTTTTTGGAGGTAGCCAGCATACCCTTAATGCTGAAGAATACAACCTTAACTTTATAAAAAAAAAAACAGTTCTTCTAATATGAGACTCGGACAATAATTTTTTTTCTCAAGGATCACTATACTCCCTCAGTCCATCCATGTTTGACTTGACACACTCCTTAAGAAATAATAAATAGAGGGGTAATTTTACTATATCACCCCTATTAATTATGAGTCATCTAAATATTGAATAATGAATAGTATTTAATAGTAAGGATAAAATAGGCACAAAATGGTAAATTATTCATTGATTTCATATATTGACAAGTATTGTTTGACATCCAAAAATAGTATAGTGGACAAATAAAGATGGACAGAGGGAGTACAATGTTTGGTTTTCCTTTTTAGTGGGAAGACGGAACTAGCTATTAGCAAAGTAAAATGCAGTGGTACCAAACATTTATGATCCTTGCTTATATATTTCCCCAAGAAAGAAGGAAAAAAAAAGGAAAGAAATCCTTGCTAAAATATGTCTTTTTTGTTGGAACTAAGAAAAACATAGGTATATACAATACTCAGAGTTTGATATGGGTCTTATATCATTATGTTAGCTAGTCTTTGCTTTTCCAAAGTGTCCTACTAGTGCAATATGCTTAATGGAAAATACTGAATACTATGTCTGGTTTGGAGAGTTGAGTACCAGAAAAGTCCTAACAGTTTGGTTTGGAGAGTTCAGCACCAGAAAAGTCCTATAATTATCACGAAGTACCACAAACCCCAAAGACATCTGAAATCTCTATCAGGGAGTACACAGATACCCTATGCCATAAGCACCAGTGGTGTTATCAACATATTAAAAAAGTTCTGCTTCTCTGTTGTATCAACTAACAACGTTTGCATGTTCTACATGCGACCTCCCTCTATGCATTCTACTGATGCTTTTCTTCCACAATCACTATGGTAACACTAGTGTCCTGAGATTATTGATCTTGGATATGATAGGATGTAATTGGTTACTAATCTCTTCCCCTTGAGAGGATATATGCTGTTTGATTATCTATATGCTCGTCTATTCTGCTGACAAACTTCCGTTCATCACTGTTTTCTCTTTAAAATCTTCTTGTCTATTAAAGTATGCTATTCTGAAAGAGGAAACATTCATCTATTTTGACAGATTGAACATGAAGAATTTAGTCTGGAACTCTGGATTAGTTCTCTCAATGCCTTAACATGGACAGAGATACTACGGCAAGTCTTGGCTGCTGCTGGTTTTGGGTCCAAACGTGGTAGAGTACCTGGAGAGGCTCTCTGCAAGGTACTGCAATTTCTGGCTACTGATTTAATTTTAGTCTTGCATCTTTGATATGTCAGTGGCTATAAGTTATTCTTTAATGTTTTTGTTGCTGGATATTTAAAGACTTTGTGATATGTCAGTGGTCATATTTCACTATAAGAAATAAATTGTTGGGAATGTTGAGTCTTCATTCCTCATTGATTCTGTATTTTTCTTTTGTAATTGCTTTGATATGCGTTACTTGAGTAGAGGATCTCTTAGAAACAACCTCTCTACCTCCACAAGGTAGTAGAGGTAAGGCCTGTGTAAGGCAGAAACTTCACTCGCTGAGGAAAGAAAATCAGGAATTTTTGGTGCTACTCCTTTATCTTTTCTCCATGTGGTTTTGGAGAACATCCTCTTATCGTGATTAATTGATCACAGCCCCCCTGCCTCCACATCCCTCCCCACAGACCCCACCTGAGGGATTTCACTGGGTTGTTGTTGTTGAATGCTGAGTCTTCTTCACCGGGCACTGAAGTGGACACGTACTGTAATTACTTATCTAATTCAACTATCTCCAGAAAGCACCCTACAAACACATCCTAGGGCTGTTTGGAAGGACACCTTGGGATTGAATGTGCATGTAACTGGGTATAATTAAACAGTTTTGATATGTTTCTGTGGCCAAGTAACTACTTGGTCAGCATGGAATTGGGTGTTTCTGAGGGGAACAATTACATTCTCCATTTTTTATTTACTTTACCAGAATACACACACACACACGCATAGTACTTTCCAACGTGGTGCTTCCTTTCCAGGTACTAGTATTTTGCAACTCCTCATAGTGGTCCTCCTGTTTTTACTTTTTTCTTATTGCATATGCAGATTGCAGTACACTAGTACTAGTACTTTGTAGGTTGGTGTTTGAGTGATGGTGAGGAACGCAGTGACTTGCTATGCTATTATTATCTTTTTTTTTTTATCAGTTTCTATATTTTAATATTGATTTTCTTGATAAAAGCCTTAAATCATACGACAGATCTAATACTGCGATAAGCCTATAGCTGTCATCCTTCAGTAGAGTGTCTTGGAGGAAGTTTTGCTGTTTGATTCATGACGTTACTCTATGATTCTCATTTTCTTTGTTTCTTATTTCTTAGGAACGTAGTTTGATGGCCAAGTATGGGTTAACCCGTGGTACACTGAAGGGTGAACTTTTTAGCATTCTGCTAATTAAAGGAACTGATGGAATAAAAGTTCATGAGCTGGCAAAACTTCAATCTGTAAGTGGATGTGAATCCCGGTACTTGCTATTAGTATTATCATTTACTACTGCCTCCTTTACACCATAAAATGCTTTGGTTAATGAATCTTTTTCCTTTTGTCTTGAAGATTCTTGAATTGAATCTGGCAGCGACAACCATTCAGCTAGAAGATTTAATAAGCTCAACCCTTTCTAGTGACATTACCTTGTTTGAAAAGATTTCATCTTCAGGGTACCGTCTACGTATTAATCCTTCTTCACAGGAATCTGAAATTTGTTTCTCAGATTCCGAAGGAGATGACGCAGAGGTTATTAGTGGATACATCAGAGATAATTCAGAATGTGAGTCTCGCGAACTAGTTCGAGCTGAATCTGAACGGAGCTATCATCAGTTTGAAAATAGGAACAGTCTGTCAACAGTAAATACTGAAATTGATGAAAGCTACTCAGGAGAAGCATGGTTGTTAGGGCTGATGGAAGGTGAATATTCAGATCTGGGCATTGAGGAGAAGCTGAACGCCTTGGTGGCATTGGTTGATCTTCTTGTTGCTGCATCCAGCATCACTGAAAAGGTAAAATATTCAATATGAGTCCATTAGGTCCATTAAAGGAACTCTTCCCTCTAGGTTATCATGTCTTCAGGTTCTTCTGCCTTCCTATGTGCGTTTCTTGTTCACGGTGCTAAATTTACTTTTTAACACTTTATATTCATTTTACTGGCGCCAGACCAGAGCTAACTAACTTGTACTAGTAGGTGAAGTTCTAAAAAACTTCTGACCTGAAAGATAGACCTTGAAAATTGGTGGCAAAGAAGTTCCAACCCATCCCAGCATGTCTGTGAACAAATTTCCGGCACCGGCAGATACGTCGAATTGATGGTACTGCCAGAACCAACCTCGAGGATTGACATTCCAAGCACACCCCGAGCCTTTGAAGCTTCTTCCCCTGTTTCCGAGCATTTGATAGTACTACATTTTGACTAATAAAAAACATATTGCTATATTGTACGAGTATCACCATTCTTAGTGAACATATCACTATATTGCACGAGCCATTCTTTGTGCACTGACATATGGATAAAAAGAAGTGCATTTGTATGTCAGATCAGCTTTTTTTTTTCTTTCTGCATTTTATTTAGTGACAAGTTTTGTCTGCAGGATCCGATGCCATCAGCTGTAGAATGTGCTCCTGCAACGATTCATCATGCTTCTGGTGGAAAAATAAAAAGGTCATCAGCAAAATCATCCTACTTGACTGGGCATGCACAAAGTCGTAATGGGCAACTTAGTAATCAAGATCCAACAGTGTCACTGGAACTTCAGCCAGTTGACTCTTCAGTATCAATGTCAAAGCTCTGTGAGAAAAATAAGTCACCTAGGACTGCAAAGAATGCCAAAGAACTGAAAGCTGGGGATGAGTTGCACCCTATGCAGTCTATCTTCCTCGGTTCTGACCGTAGGTACAATAGATACTGGATTTTCTTGGGCCCTTGCAATGAACTTGATCCTGGGCACAGGAGGATTTATTTCGAATCTTCTGAAGATGGTCACTGGGAGGTGATTGATACTGAAGAGGTACTTTAGTATAACTTTGGCACTTCTATTTCTTATGTTAGTAGCATGCAACGACTTCCAACAAATGAACCTTTTCATGTATTTTTGATCTGGTTTCAGTCTTTATGCTCTTTGTCGGCTGCCTTGGACCGTAGAGGTATACGAGAGGCTCTTCTAGTTGCATCTCTGGAGAAACGGGAAACCTTCCTATGCCAAGCAATGTCAAATGTTCTGAATGATTCGGGAGATAGCCAATCACCTCGATGTGGAAGGAGCTTTTCTAGGGAAGATAGTTCATCATCTGCAATTTCTGATGTGGATAACTTAAGCCTTGTTGAAGTGCACAATGGTTCTATTGGTCCGATGGTGCCTGTAGGTAGGAAAGGAGAACATCAGCAAGACAAATGGAACATCGCTCAAGCTTTTGACACATGGATATGGAAATCATTCTATTGTAATCTTGCCGCTGTGAAACGTGGGAAAAGGTCTTATCTTGATTCACTTGCAAGGTGTGAACAATGTCATGATCTATACTGGAGGGATGAGAAGCACTGCAGGATTTGCCACACCACGTTTGAGCTTGATTTTGATCTTGAAGAAAAATATGCCATTCATACTGCAACATGCAGGCAGAACCTAGATCCTGACAAGTTATCAAAGCATAAAATTCTCCCATCAGAATTGCAGTCACTTAAAGCTGCAATACATGCAATTGAGGTGGGTAGTCATTCTAATGCTTTTACAGCTAGTATTACGTGTCCAAAATTTGATGTTCATTTACAAGTGTTTACTATTATGAAGTGCTCCATATAAACAAGAACCTTATAACTTGTATGATTTTGAGTGGTATGCATATCTTGTTTTATGTCAAAAAAAAACCCTAAGAGTGGTCCTTCAATGTTCTTAATAATCATACTAATTATAGCACACCTGTAGTTTAGTAGAGGCATGTTTCTATCAGGTGCTTGCATAGACTGTTCGCTTGTCTAAACGTCACATGCGTAACTTTGCAGCACACTATTGCATTCTTAACTACTTTAGATCATTTGGTTTTACATCTCTCATTATCCTGCACATCCATGTAGCTTATGTTGTGTTTATGATAACTTGATGAAAGTTTAGTTTGTTAGGATGCTGTAGATAACATCCTAGATGGTGAACTTCATAGAAAGTGGGTTGTTCTTTGACCAGTGACATGAATGCCTTTCTTTTTTGTCTTTTCGGTAAAATAATGATTGCATTGTGCTGTTGGGAAAGACTCCATGTAGTGATATACAAGATGTAGAGAACCTACAATAAAATATGGTGCTCTACGAATAATGCCTAGTCATCTTATGTTGAATGGGACTTCATGGGTGCACCAAGAATTTACAAGAACAAGTCTATCAAAAAAATTTACAAGAAAAGGGATTCCTTTATTTGTACAGAAGTTTATTCCACCACTCAAATGGTCCTCTTTGTAACTGTCCAAATTGTCCACATAGAAGCTAGACGAACTACTTTCCATGTCTTGCTTACTGCAATTTGGGCAGTTTTTGAATACTTATTCCAAAAGCAAGATAAGGTCCTTGGGGATGGTCTGGTGGTTGAAGCATGTTAGTAACGACCTCAAATCTCAGATTTGAATCCCAATTACACCGTTTGGTATGAGCCCATCAGCTCCAGCTTTGGGAAGCCGGATTACCTTTGCAACTTGTGCTTGTTGGCTTGACTAGCTGTCCAGTGGATTAGTCAAGGTGCGTGCAAGCGGCCCTGGACACCACCGATTGGAAAAAGAAAAATCAAGACTATTTTCAAATAGCTGAGTTGAAATTGAAAATAAGACTACCTGATAAGCACCTTCATACTCTTATAAAGTTATTTGTTCTATTAACTGCTGTGCCATTAACTTTCCAACTTATGTTTTTTCAATTAACAATCTGATATATGTATTTATCATTCATAACGTTGCAGTCAGTAATGCCAGAAGATGCCCTAATTGGTGCTTGGAGAAGATCTTCCCACAATCTTTGGATCAAAAGACTGCGCAGGGCTTCAACTTTATCAGAGATTTTACAGGTGACAAATGCCTGCCCGTCCTTCAGTATTTTTTGATAATTGGTCTCAATTTCCCAGGATTTGCATTTTGGAGAGTTCAAAAATAAAGATAGATCCATTGAGTCTATAGAAAAACCTTTCCAACTGCTTCTAGGTTTGACATTATTTTCATAGAAATTTGACCTAACAGGTCTCACATAAGTGGACTTCTATTTTGTAATATATCGTAGGTTCTTGCTGATTTTGTCACTGCTATCAATGAGGACTGGTTGTGTGAATCTGGTCATACTTTGGGATTGAATTATGACCCAGAAGAAATTATTGCAAGCTTTTCAAGCATGCCTCGGACTTCATCTGCAGTTGCATTTTGGTTGGTCAAGTTGGATGCCTTGATCGCACCCCACTTGGAAAGTGTGCCCATTAGCACCCTACAAGTCTAAAGGTGTGATACTTTCTTTTGTTTGATTAAGTTCCTACTTTTGTGTTGTTGCACTTTTCTCCCATAAATCATGAATCTGCTATTTATGTTTTGGGAGTTGGAAGGGGGGAAGGGTTTCCGGAGAAAGCTTCGTATAGTGTTTCTTTGGGTAACTATGTAGCTTCTTTGACCTGATTGAGAACATATTTATGCTAAAACTTGGCACAACTTGTCAATGTGCAGTGTGTGCTAGATCTAGCTAATTGAAGGGGTAAAGATCTATAAATAAATAATTAAATGAAAGGAGCGGAGAACACTGAAATCTTCAGGCAATGTGGTATGCTTTCTGTCATGCCCACTTAGGCTTGTTGTAAGGTTTATCTTCTTTTGAAACTGTACAAGTAATGCCTCTCTTTTTTATCCCTCTTTAAGTTGTTTTTCACAAATTTATCTTCTCTACAGGTAAAAATTTCGTTTTGGATTATTACAACCCTTTCCTGCTGAATATTTGACGCCGATCTTCACCAGTCGTCTGACACATGCTTGATATGCTTTGACATTTCAGGTAGGTTGTTTCAAACAGGTCAATATTCTTTAGTTTCCCGGATAAAGAATACATGGTTTGTATCAAAGTCAGATCCATCAAACTTCTTTGTGCCAAAATTAAGATACTTGGAGAGAAGGTTATTCCTATCATTATCCATGACGGAATCATGCTGCTTATGGCTACAACTGCAACAGAAAGCTTTATGATTTTTTGGAAAGTAAAGCAGAAAATACGGCAGTTCAGCAATCAGTTTAACAACTGAAGCTGATATATGTACAATGTTATTTCCCGACATCCATTTTTGTTATCATCACTATACCTAGGATACATGAGTTCTTCTTGAATGTACATAGTAGTGCAGGTTCTCTTCCTCATCTTCAACCCAATTTTGGTGTATTAGAACTCACTCTTGATTTCTTCACATGTATTAGCTCATTCCTTGTATGATAAAACTGTTATACAGGTTTCTCTTAGCGGCAATATAATAAAATTTAGTGGGGCAATTCGATGCCTTCATTTCAGGTCCTCTTTTTATTCTTTCTTGGGTTTTTAGTCCGCTTATCAAAGAAAGACGGGTTTGACCGAGGTTGTTCAAACAGGCATAGATCCAAATCAACTATTGCTAGCTCTCTCTCTCTCTCTCTCTCTCCTCTTTAATGTATGATCTTACTGAGTTGTTCTTCATTTCTTGATTCAATGTATTGGCCGCTTGGTTGCGTCTACTGTATAATTGTCAAGGGAAGGACAAGCTGTTGTGAATGAGTCTGATCTTGGGAGTAAAGGCGCGCCTGCATTATATGGTTTATATGGAAGGAAAGAAATGTAAGATGTTCTGAAGAAAGACGTACATCTATTCTGAAAATTAATATGAGCTGTATCTTATTCACTTTTGGTGTAAAGAATAGCTGTTCGAATATGCAGATAGCAGATTCACTGTTGAGACATCATAGAATCTTTGTAAAAAGAACAAGGACTCAACTTTGTTTTCTTTATTGAGCTGTGGTTCCAACATCTCCAATGACGTTTTATTAGGAATTTTCTCCAGAACTCATAGTCGCCAAGTTCTATCGTCGTATTCGTGAAGGAACCAAACATGGTCCATCCTGGTTATCACAGTAATCTTGAAGAAACAGATAAAAAAGTATGTATAGACTGTGAACAATTGTGTAAAATTGTAAAGAAGCTAACTCCATACATGTCCAGAAACTCAATACACTACAAACACTTGGATAGTTTCTATGGTAAAAAAGATGCACATTTAAAAAAATAAATAAATACAGATTCAAGTTTACACTGTATTCTTGTTCACGCCTCCTCTTCGAAAGTGGAGTGCTGCAACTGCTTCATTCATGAAATATGGACCTAGTTGTATACAACTAATTCACACCGCTCCTACTTGTATTACAAAGTGAAATGAAAATTGACTGCTTCTATGTTTTGGGCAGATCATGTTATGTAGATCTTCCTCGCGTTCATCTTTGGCGCCCTCATGAATCTGAGCCAGGGAACTGGTGCATTTCTTGAGTTTACACAAAGTAATAAGTTGATCTGCTACTAGAGAACATTCACAGCAGTAGTCAGATAATCATCTATTCCCTCTCAAGTGAACTGAAGATGAAGACGTCCAGCGCCTCAAATTGACTAGATTAATTTGTGCGTGGCAACAAAAAGCTAAAGCCTGAATTCTCTCGGAGAGGAAGAGGAGATTCAATGTCAGCTATATCTATTTGTTCCATTGATTTTGATATGTCATCAACTGAAAACGGGATGCTGAAAATTGAATCATTCAGAAACATCAGTAATTGGATCAAAGAGGCATAAAAAGGAAGTTTACTAAATACGATAATGATACTGTCGTCTGTCTAATGCACATTCATTTGCACCTTAATCACTAGTAATCTTCTGCTTGATAGTATACCTCTATATAAGCTAAAATTGTAACATTGTAAAATTATAGTCTGTCCCTAACAATTGATAACCTGAACTGGGAAGGGCTGATATTTTCAGTAAATGTTTGGGGCTAATTTTCAGATATAGTCGTAATGAGATTCGAAGGAATTCACCACACAAAAGTAAGGTATCAATTTTTATCAAATTACAAGGATATCGATGCAAACCTTGAATCATCATCTAAGAGAAAAGAGTTGCTGACTGCTTGATTTGAATCTTCAGTCATCGACACCCTCATGCTGGATATGACCTAATGCAATTGCATAAAAACCCTGTCCTTGGTTAATTTTTACTGTGTAAGCATGTTACTAAATTATATCTTTTGAAGAATATGACTCTAACCTAGGTTGACTAATGGCATCCATAGAAACTTACATCCGATGACACACTATGTGTACCATATTTGTCATCCCAGTACATTGTACTGATCCTATACAACTGCTGGATGCTAAGTACCTGGAGGAAAAAAAGATATTAGTGAGCTTAAATGACATTCCAGCTATCTCTTCCTTCAAATTGATCACTTACTGGACAGAGTTGATGGCTTATTTCATCCAGTGTCTTTTTTGGTTTTTGATGTATAACCTGCAGCAAGAAAAGTTAACAACTTTTGAGAACTCTACCACCATTTTTAAAAATAAGAGAAGCAAGTTGAATGAAAATGATCAATGTAAATGCTTACAAGAAAACCAATGGCCTGTCTGATATGCTTCAGCTCATCCCATGCTGATCCTGCATACTGTTCTTGTTTCGTTTAAACACTGGAGGGATTAATATAATTTTTAGGATTACCAAGCTAAAAAATATATATGATGGATCTACCTCATCAGTTGCCGTAAAGCACCAGTGCTCCAATTCCGCCAGTCCTGCTTTGACGTATTCACCATTGCTAAATGAACAACACTCTCGTCTTAAGAGAAGGCTGTGAAAATTTTACAATCACATGAGGAAACCTTTTTAATGCATTGTAGAAAACTGCATGCAAACAGAAGTCTATAGGTGCACCTGTTAAAAAGCTGAACATTGATGAATGAAAATATCTGAGTGAATACTTTACGAACTAAAAATGGAGGCACCTGAAAGTATCAAATCAGAAAAGCAAGATGAGAAGCTGCATAATATTTTGGAATCAAAGGCTTATATTTGTAAGCTTATTAACCATCTAAAGATTCATGACATCGCTAATTCTGCTGAGCCAATGTTTTCTGGATACAAAATTTTTACTCTAGGAACAAATTGTTACACTGGAAAGGGGTTCAAAATAATTGAAACAAAGGAAAAAATCAGCTTCACTAACATGGTTTGCTTTTAACGTGTTCAAGAAAATTCCCAGGCTCTTCACAATGCCCTGCCAATGGGCAATCAAAGCTTGCTGAGCTGCTGTATTAGCTACTGAACGTGAGGACCCTTTAACCAAGCTTGCTCTTGAAGTTCGTGGAGCCTAATATCCAACAAAATTGTTTACATGCAAATGAAAAAGGAAAAGATTAAACGTTATCGAAAAATGAGGTCCAACAAAATTGTTTACATGTAAATGAATAAGGAAAAGATTCAACGTAATTGAAAAATGAGGTAGAGTATTGGAGTTATACATAATGCAAACAACATGCTGTACTAGAGACCAAGAAATGTCTCTGGAGATATTTTCTCCACATACCTGGATACACAACCCCAGCAATGGAGAAATCTCCTTTTTCAAATTGTCACGAATCATTCCATAAATTTTCTCCACATATGCTGTAAGTTGCTGCTTGAACAGCAAGGCAGGGTATTTTGCTTCTACTTGGCGTAAAGTTTCAACTCCTCCAGTCGCAAAAGAAAGATTGACTCCTTGAGGGTTTCCACGGAAACTCTGGAAAATCAATAACAATGAATAGCTTAAGGAGCAAGTCTCAAACTTCCTCAAGAAAAAGTACTGAACTTGTCTATATCTTTTAACTTCCTACCTGCGACATCCTCCCAAACAGAGATGCTGATGAGGATCGACGACGTAGAGGGGTCATTGCTGCAGCAGCACTTGCTTTGAGTGTACGCTGAAGTAGCAATAAAAGAGTAGAAGCATTTGACAACCAATACGCCAGTACATCATTGTTGTCCTGGGTTTTCTGTTCCAACATAGAAATGGAATTATAAGAAGCAATTATAATTTAAAAAGTGAGAAGACAGTTAAAGGAGAACTGGGTTTTGTAGCTCAAACCTCAATAGCATGACCAACAGTCTGGATGATTCGGTCAAACACAGTGGTTCTCTCAACTTCGAAAGATCTCCACTGCAAAAGGCACTTATAGATGATGCAGGCTGCAATTGGCCTGTTTCCAGCAAAGCCCAAGTTTTGTGCGATACAGCGAATCAGCAACTCCTGGTTCTCTTGCTGTTTCTCATTAAGTGATTTTTGCGGTTTGTCATCTGCTTCAGGAAGGTCCCTTTGGTTCAATGAAGGGCTATGAAGATCCTAAATAATGAAAGTGAGAATATGAGCAACAAAAATTGTTGGCATGTAAGTAGAATTTGGCAACACAAGTTTTATAAAGATGGTAACTTACCACATGCATTCTTGTATCCTCGAAACTTCGACCACTCTCAGTTCTCTGTCAATTGAACAGAAAATGTCAGACTCTTCTACTCTTGAATCCTCCACAAAAATTACATGTAAAACAGCAATACCTGGATAATAGATCTAGAACGCCCAGAAAGGAACTTATTAGGTGCCATTGACACAGCTTGCTGACGGAAAACTTTGTTCTCCGACTCTAAGTTTGTCATCTTCTCCTCTAATCTGATTTGGCAGGGTTCAGTTGCAACACAATAAATAAGGCCAAATAATTCTTTTAGGAATGAAAAAATGCAACACAATCATATTGCACTAAAATACTAGTTGAACAAGACTAGTAACCTTATCCAAACTACCAAGTATTATCTAGACATGACTACTATTAAAGTTCTTGTACAAATAAGTGGACTATTCAATTTGTCGTTCATACATAATATCCAAGGCCTACTCCACAAACTACTTTATTGTTTCCGCTTGGATGACCATATTCTTTCTTTACTATCAACATCCTATTGGTAGGTCAATATTTCATTGTGCACAATGTTCTGATGGGAACTCTCAACTGCATCATTGCTGTAAGATTTATTCAATAAATTTAGCGATTTTAATTTTAATATGAGTTAGTCATACCAACACATGCAGTGTCATTCTTTTAGGTTATTCAACACTGAATATATTTTTACAGTGAAAATGAACAGGAAAAAGAAGCATATCTATATTTACAATAGAAAAACAGTTTGTCTTATAAGCTGGAACAGAAATTACCCTTTCAGGGATTCCTGGAGTTGAAGAACTTTTTTTTCTGTTTCTTCTAACTTCCTGCGACTTTCTTCCCCAGATTCTTGAGCCTCAGTATACTTCTGCTTCCAATCATCACAGTTCTGCTTTTCTTGTTCTAAAGAAACCTGGACAGAGCACACCGAGATTGACAAAGAATATAAAGATAGAAACATGCCATTTCATTTTGAGATCCTTTTAGGGAATGTTATGAAATGGTATTCACTATTTACCTTTATTGTTTATCTAATTTGTTCTCTGATTAAGCCAAAAAATATAAATAGTCAGTATTTACTCTTCCACAAGTCTCTGCTGCCGTAAATACAAATGAATGTGTCGGATAGAAACTTCCAAGCACAATGCTTGTACATAAGAAAATTTCCTGAACTTATATGCTGGAAAGTTACTAAACTGTAATGAGCTTTCAAATTCTTTCCACCTCGGGGCCCTTCTTGCTAAATCTATGTTCTTAATATCTTAGTTTCTGTTAACTAGTCATAGGTGGTACTATTGGATCTTACTAGTTTGACATTCCTGATCTCATTGGCAGTACTCGTTTTCGCCGATGGTGGTCAGTCATTTATACGTGGACCTGAAGAAACTCATCCACCACAAATATGTATATTTGCTGTTTAAACATTCTATCATTGTACATATTTATCCTTTTAGAGAAAAACTGGTATGCTCTCCAACGGTATAAATAGGGCTGTATCAATGAAATTCATTTGTAAACAGTTTTTACGCTTCTCAAACACTTATTATTCAATGGATTGTCATATTCAGCACCAAAACAGAGTGAGAACCTCGTAAATTGGATTACCTTTAAACTGTTATTTTCTTCCATTAGAGATTCTACTTTCTTAGTATCTTCAACATAAACTGGAGTTTCCTGGATTACAGGAGGTGCTTCTTCAATAGCCTTTTTTGCAGCTTCTCGTTCCTTGACAACCAGCGCATTTGCTTCATCGATTTTTTTTTGCATAGCTTCCAAAGCCTCTTGCGACTTTGCTACCTCATGTGCTTTTGTTTCTTCCAAGTCAGTCTGCATAATGATTAGAGTAACTATTATATCTGAAAAATAAGTTCGACAATTTCACTCTTGTATGGGTAGAAACTGGTGTAACACAGAAATGCTGAAAATTATAGTATCTAACAACAGGATGCACGACTAATAGGCAAATTTAGCATGCTAGTAATTCTTTTTTGTGATGTAATGTATCTGCAGGTATCTACACAGTTGCACAAAGCATAAGTGTACTTTGAAAATGTGATTTATAGAATTAAAAGATGAGTTAAAACATGATATTACTCTTAGACGTTTTTCCAGTTGCAACCGCCATGTAAGCTCCTCCAGCTGCTTTTCAAGCTTATCCTTCGCCTCTTTGAGCGCACCAGTATCTCTTGCAGCCTGCATGTAGTTGAAAAAGTGTGACATCGTAGCAAGGTCAAATGCATATCCACACTCCAATTATGCCTTAAGCAGTTCAACCAGATTCTGTGCTATCTCTTGGTAAACCAGCATAGAATTAGGATTCAGAAAAGGGCAACTATTTTCATCTATAATCTTTCTCTAGTATCCTCTGGTAGAAACCAGAAGGGCTGTAAACTTCATTAGTTAGCTTAACAGAGTAACTAATGATTATGGAGTCATGAGACATTGTAATCATAAATGTGTTTTTGTGTTTCCTAGTGGATTACAAAATAGTATGCTTACCATTTTAAGCATTCTTAGTTCCTTTTTGGCAGATTTCCCCCTCCATTTGCATTGTGCAATAAGTACCCCTCGTTTAAGCCTTTTATAATATGAATAAGCTTTATGACAACGCCACTGTGCCTGAGGAGGATAAAGTCTTATCTTAGACCAGGCTTCAATACCAGATAAATCATGAAATCACACAGCATACAGGAATTCTACCTGAATCATTATTGCAGCTTCAGTTTGCTTCCTGAATCTAAATCTCTTACGAGCATCCATAGCTCGCAAAACAGTCTGCACCATGAGCACTGAGACCTGGAGTTTCCTATAGGCCTTTCTAGCATGATGCCTACGTGAGTTCTTCTGAATTTTTATTGCAGCTGCTTGCCTCTTTATTTGCACATAAATTTTGCATGCCAGTTTTCCTACAAAATGAAAAATAAATCATGTGTTTTGAGATTAATTTTACTCTACCTAGTGACTATTGTTGAGATTAATTTTACTCTGCCTAGTGCCAATTTGTTTCCTCCATTATTTCTTGTCTTTTATGGGTATTTGTTCGTACGGTGCTTGAAACAGACAAAAAGGAAGCATACACTGCTAAGAAGATGTAGTTCAACTTAAGACTGTTTTCCATTATGAACTGTGGTAACTTGTGTCACCATGTTTTCAAGATCTTCAATAGTTTCAAAATGTCTCACCTCTACATAAAGACTGTAGAGATATGGCAGCTTTCCTCAGTGCTACAAATTGGTTACGAGCAATATGAGTTCTTATTCGTCGTTGTAAAACTTTGGCTGCATTATTAAGAACCTCTGCTCGTCGTGCATCCAACTCGGCCATCTGTCCGGCCCTTAGGAATACCTTAGTCTTTCCTATCTGTTAAAGAAAAATGGAACTAATCAGTGAATATCAGACCATTGATGCAAATTTTCCTTTCCAATGGCATTTGTAGATAGCATGCTTGATTCTTATGTGGAGCAAAGGTTTAGAGATGATACTTCATGACCTTAGGAACGAAATGGTCCCTTCTCCTTAAAATATGTGAATCAGAAATATAAAGACTATACTGATGAAGTAGATGCATTCTTATCCCAGAGGAATGAATTCACAATGCTACCTCAAGCAGGAGGAAGAAAAACTAAGATTACCTGAAACCCTTTCAGCCCCCATTTTTCCAGAATCTTCTTGCAAGCAACTTTTTCTTCATAGCTGCCATGAAAAAATGTCTTTGATTCAGAATCATCTGATGAATCCTAGAGAAAATACTACTCCAAAATTCAGCCTATGCAAGACATCTCAAAGAAGTGACAGCTCTAGAAATTCTGTTCAAACTAAAAGAAGGTACATACCTTCCTTCCAAAACCTCTGGCGCTAGGAGCCCAAACCTGTGTATGAATTCAAAGAAAGGGCGGCGAGTAGGGAATCCAGCACAACTGATTCTAATTGCCTCTAAAACACCCTTAAAAGAAAATCCAGTTGGTTATAATCAATAACTATCACAAGTAAACAAAAATCTATGTTTTCCCCTCTCCCCAATGCCGAGATTTGCTAAGATAGAGATTACTTACACCACAGCGCAATTGTCGCATAATGTTGTCATTTTCAAATATAGCGGGTTTTAGGAGATTATTAGGCTTTACACATCTGATGTAGTGAGGTTCTGTAGCATTCAGAGTCTCCATCAATTGCTGCAGTTGTAACTGCATTTTAAGTTCGTAATAATCATCAGCACATAAAAAAGCGACAGTTTCAGAAGGAAGACTAATAACAATCAGCATATAGAAAAAAGGTAACACAGTTACACAGAGTTTCATCATGTGAATAAATCAAATCAGGGCCCATAATGAGCAGTGACCCAACAATAGTAAATGCAAGAATACCTTAAAGCGTGAACCGATTGAAGAAAATTTTGAAGACTTTGAAGTCTCTTCGCCTAGTGAAGGGAAGAGTCCTGCTACAAAAGAGCATTTTGAAGCACATAGGAGGTCTTGATGTTCTGGCACTATATAGTCCTTGTTTTTGTCTAGAAATTGGTCAGATTGATATTGCACCTAATAGAGAATGGATTATATCAGGAATGTACATGGAAAATTACTCTATTCATAAATAGCTGTTGGGAACCACACTCACCTCTCCAGCATAATGTGAAATTATGAAATCTGTACGAGACAGTTTGGGCTTAACAAAGCGCTTGTGAACTTTGAATGTCTGATATAGCTTGTTAGAGAATGTTTCATGAGTTGACTTTGGGAACATACTGTACAGAAAAAGTAAATAATGATAACAAACTTTATTAATTAGCTTAGACAGATTTACAATCTTAACTCAACTGTTACCATACAAAAAGAATGGGGAACAGGATTTTAAGTAACAATTAAGTGGCGTACAATTAATTTTCATAATAAAGACCAAGATGGGATTTTATCGTACCAAGCTTCATCTAGCAGAGCAACAATTCCACCTGGTTTCTGCAAAGAGAAATACCACAATTACAGAACTGGATGTAACACTATGAGCAGCCTTAGTATTTCCTTTTAGAACTCTGTTGTGGAACTCTCATGCTGCATAGTTTCAGTAAAGATGCTGGTCAAAAGTTGAGATTGTTCTTTAATTTTTCAAGTGAAGGGTGTTTTGACAGTCACTCTAGATGGACTCATATATTTTACTAATTATTTCTTTTTCACAGATCATTTACCCTCAGAAAGATTATAGAGAAACAGTTTCATCATAGCTTTCTTTCTCTAGGGAAGAAGGGCAGCATAGAGAATTACACTATTCAATTACCCTAACAACTCAACCTTTTCCTAATGTACACCTCATGCATTTATTAGCTAAATTCTAAATTTTCGAATTACCTGGGATCCGGTGAGCAAGAAGCTATTTCTTTCGACATTAACAACCCATTAATCATGCACAGCCAGAACATTACTTTTTAATTTGTAGTCATAACAATACTTATAATTTTAAAAAAAGATAAGAAAAACCATTGAAATTAATGCAACATATTTCGCAAGATGTTTATGATATTACATAATTTTGAACTCTATGGGTTATTGGCTTATTTCTGTCTGAAGCACAGCTCACTATGTGGTTTGACAGGCTTGAACCACATTTTTACGTGACAAATGAAGATATTTGGGCCAAGATGGAAGTGGCCTCGTGGCAGACAAGATGCGGAAGGCTAGGTTGAGATGGTTTGGGCATTTTAAGAGGATACACAGACGCCCCACTGAGGAGGTGTGAGAGGTTGACGCTGGAGGGCTTGATGAGGTAGAGGTAGACCAAAGAAGTATAAAGGAGAGCTGATCAGGCAAGACATGGCAAGCCTTCAGCTTACCGAGGACATGACCTTGATAGGAGGGTGTGGTGGTCGAGGATTCAGGTAGAAGGCTAGTAGTAAATAGTTTCACATCTTGTCTCTCCAACTAGTATTATTAGTATTATTTTACTATTTCCATATCTTTCACTCTTAGTTTCTATTACTACTTGTTTACTCGTATGCCTCTATTTTCTTACTATCATGCTATTGTTACTGCTCATGTCTTCATAAATGTGTGTTTTTGCTTTCTATGAGCCGAGGGCTATCCAGAAAAAACCTCTCTACCTGCCAAGGTAGGGTAAGGTTTGCATACATTGTATTTGTTTATTTGAGAAAAGCAATGGCATTAACCCATTGTTGGGGAGAACTACAAATGACAGTTTCTTGAGAACAACAGCCAGACTACCCTCCCCTTCTCCCCCTCTCCCCCGCCTAGGGGAAATAGGTTAAGCATAAAAGAAAATGTTACCAGCAAGAACTGAACACAAGAACTTTTGACTCATGAGATCTCAACCTTGCCACTTTAGAAAAGTTTTCATTGGATGAACTTAACATCTGTTTAAGAAATTAAAAATTATCAAATGGTGAATTCAGAGAAAAGTGCAATTACCTTTTCAATAAGATCTAAAACATCCTGGTTATCCACGAACTCAATGTAGCTCCAGTCGATTGCCTCTCTTTTGTATTCTTCTTGTTCCATCTTGAAGACATGCTGTAAAGCCCCAACAGATTTGAGAAACCATGCATAAATCAATGCTTACACTGTCAGCAATATCGAAAAGCAAACCTGATTGAAATGTTGCTGCAGCTTCTCATTTGTATAGTTTATGCAGAATTGCTCAAAGCTGCAAAGCATGATATAATGAGACACACAAACAAGAGTTACGAATCCTTGAACACTCACATAGACATTTCTTTTAAATGAAACGATGTTATAGTAATTGGGAAGGCATGCTAAAGACTCATAGCTACCTGTTGTGCTTAAAGCTTTCAAAACCATAGATATCAAGGACTCCAATGAGACATTTAGACAGGGGATCTTGTCCAATTGAAACATTTATCTTGTCTACCAACCTGCATTTTCCCAAGAGGCAAATAACACCTTACATGAATTTGTGAAATTAGTAAATTAATCATGCACTAATTTATGGAAACTTATTTCAAGTCTGAATCCACGTGGATGCTGATTCAGAATTTTTTTTTTTTTACAATCACCGGTGTGTATGATACATATACGCATACATTATATATATACACACACACATATTGGCTTCAACGTGGCACATATTTTCTCTTCTTCTTTTCTTTCCAATTCATGGTTAATTTTAGTGACTCTTTTATCTGAAATCAACATATTTCTTTCACAACTGCACTCTTTATTTGTTACTATCACAGCAAACAAGTATTTCCATATCCTTGAATTACAATAGTTGTGAATAATACTCCCTTCATCCCAATTTATGTGAAGGGGCTACTATTTGGGGAGTCAACAGTTTATTCTTTGACTTTGATTTTCTTTAAATCATTTTTGTATATTATGAATTATTAACCCTGATGGGAAATATATAGCAATTTTCATATAGCTTTCAAATATATAATTTAATTTCAAACAAACTTGGAGAATCTATGCCCGAATTCACACCAAAAACTAGGCACTTTGACTCTCATACTCCCATTCACATAAATTGCAACAAAGAATTCTTTTATAAAGTTAAGATATTAAAAACAAATAAACAGCTTAAGTCTTCAGTGCCTTGCAAGTGACAATAGCTAGTATATTAGTCATGCATGGTGATCTTACCAATCAAATAATCTAGAATATACTGTTTTAGCCAGACCATCCCTACTTATTTCAGCACTGCGAGGATCAAGGCTTCGTTTTATCACTTCTTCAGGGGTGATCATCACCCTTTTGCACAATGCATCTTCCAAAGCTACAGGGTCACACCTAAAACATAAGGAAAATCAGAATCTCCAACCATTATCACACCACATAGGATCTGAATATGCAAGGTGACATTAAGAATCTTCCGTACATCAGAAGCTCTGCTGCAGTTTTGAGATGGAGTTTGGATTTTTCCTCTTTAATAACTGATGAATCAGCCTCTTTTCCTTTTGCAAAGTCAATATTACCAAGATGAAGAATTGAGGCAACAACTCTAAAAATTGCTTCCTGAGGGAGGGAAGGGAGAAGAGAGAGAGAGAGAGAGTAAGAGGTAGTGTTTTCTTATTCTTTATTGAAAAGGCAAATAAAAACATGAAGCTGGCAAAGCTGTACAAGATATATACCTGCTCCTTTTTACTAATTCCTACAACATCCATTGCTCTTCTAGTAGCAAGGTATTCTTCTGCATCGCTCACACCAACTAGCTCATAGCACTTTGACTGGTTAAGATAGCGAAATGATTTGGGATGTTCCAACTTATACTTCACAATCTCCTACAGTGATTAGGAGAATTCTCAGAAACATACTTCCACCAAAGCAATTTGATGCAAGCCCACAAAACATTTATTAAAGTTAGTATTGCAACAGAAAAGTACCTCTTGGGGAGCCGCACAAAGAAGGTAAAAGCAGTGGTAGTTGCGCTCAGGATCAGAAATTTGGCAAACACGGGATCTCTCGAGGAGGTAGGTCCTGATTGCTGCTCCTGATATCCTTCCATGTTTGTCAAACTGAATCTCAACGAATTTGCCAAAACGGCTGCAGCAATTTTAGGTTAAGGAGAAAATTAAACATCTTCATTCTAATATGTTAACATAATTACTTGGTATTGATTATCTGCAATCACAAGCAGACTTCAAAAATAGCTTATCTATTACAAGTAAATATAGGATTAGTAAAACAAGCAGTTCAATCTCTAATGTGCAATTTTGATAGAATCTGTATCACAGAATAATTAACCAAATCTAAATTACATATAACTGGATCATGTGAAAAGCAAATGCTGAAATGCACAGTGCTAAAGAGCTTGACCTGGAATTGTTATTTCTAACAGTCTTCGCATTGCCGAATGCTTCAAGAACAGGATTAGACTGCACTTGAGTGTGTTCATGCAAAAGATTTATGAGAATAAATATTATGTGAAAAAGTGATTGATGATAGAAAAATAAAGAGCACATAATAGGTTATCAATGATATGTTATCATACACCAAGGACTTGTTGCTCCACTGTACGCCCTTCAGTTGCTGCACGGCCACCCAGAAAGGCAAGATATCGCATAAGCATCTTGGTTGTCTCAGTCTTACCGGCTCCACTTTCACCACTAACCAGAATAGAATTGCTTTTCCCCTCAAGGATCATGGCCCTGTTTCCATCAAATGAGGTTCAATATATTATCATGCTAATAAGACAAAAATTATTGTAATTATTGTGCTTAAACTGGGAGGGACCTGTATGCAACATCTGCAATGGCAAAGACATGAGGGTTTAATTCTCCAAATGGCGCTCCCTTGTATTGTTGCATCATGTGTGAATCATACAAATGAGCCAATTTTTGAAATGGATTTATTGCAATTAAGATATTTCCTGTATAAGTCTGTAATTATATCAAATATTAAGAGATGGGCGCTGTTGTCCGTACTGTAACATAAGAAAGAGCTTAAGATCAGACATAATTCAAACAATCACTACAGTATCTTACGTAAATTTCATTGAGTTCATATCTGGTTTTTAGGTTCTGCAGTACTCCAGGCTCATGCAAATAGGATAGTTTTGTCATGTCATCCACACCCGCAGCAGGAGCTTCCACATCTTTTGGATAAATTGTTGACAATTTCCTAACAACCTGAAGCATGAGAGGACGACATATGGTGATGTCATGTATTAATCCATAGAACAGGATAGTATGCATTCTTGTCAAACCCGAGATGTTTACTTGCAGGAGTTCAAAAAATCATTTGGAGATACAAATTGTGACTTATTTCGTTTCTTGTTAAGGGATTCTTCGCTAAGGGTGCATGAGATGAGGTTATAATATTAACCGTTACAACTATAAGAATACAACAATAATGGTTCCATAGTATTTTCAATTCAGCAGCATGCAAATGGTCTTGAAATGATGGGAGAAAAAGTTGGTATCTTCAGAGGTTTGCGCTTAATAATATCAAGAAGTGAAAGAAGAAATTAACAATTAAAATGCAGAACAAAGTACCTTCTTTCCATCAGTCCTCTCAATCTCTGCTTCCCCATTTGTTATTTTCTTTACTTCTCCATCAATCCAAGCTACATCCGGGTCCTCAACCCATACATGAGACCCTACTATAATATTAACTGCAGTGCCCTGGAAGCACAAAAAAAGAAGAAAAAGAGCAGGTATCAATAGAATTTATCACATTAATAAACTTACCTCACATGCGATCACTCAATCTCTTATGTCATGCAATGTAACCGAACAAATACTCTTAACACTAAAAGGAGTCAAACTCACGAGTATATCAAACAAAGAGATATAATGGGGTAGACACAAATCTATTCTGCGTGTTTTTGATAGTGTTTTGCTCGATTATATATAGATGCTCTTGAGATAATCTTTTTTTTTTCTTATTTATCAAACACTAGAAAACAAGTAAGAAGGCAACTTGTTTTCTAAGAAAACATTTTCCTTCATACTAAACACATCCTTAATTAATAAGTTGATTCCTACTTGGTGAATGAATGTAGGTATTAAACTTCCACACTTTCAATTGGATGATATTTTCCTTTAAGATCCAAATTCCCTCATCTACTACTCAATAATCAATTTCGTCACCTTTTCAAACTCCAAATACTGTTCAACAGCCAATGGAAACTCAAGGCAGATTATGCTGAATTCATAACATTTGAAGATTATCCTGAATTCTTAAAGCCTAATTAACATATACTTTCTGAAAAGCAAAATTTCCTCGAACTTCTCGTCTAAAGTTAAAACGGAGAGAAAATGTGCTCATACAATCAAACAAAATTACAATTAATTGTTCAAAAACAACTTCAAATTTTGAATAATTTAACAAATTATAATCGTTGAAGGATGCAATTGCAAGTTTCAAAAATGGCATAGGAATCGAAACGAGGAGAATCACAATTTAAGCCTGCAGGCGTACGTACCATTGTGAAGCTCTGATGTGATGCTCAACAAAAAATTTCAAATCATTGGAGCTGCTTCTTATGGTTTATCCTAAATGAGGACTCCGTCCATTAATAATACGGCAGTCGGAGTTTGATCTGCAAAATTGTTTGAAACAAACTGCGTTTATCCAACAGTAGATTTTGATTTGAGTATTCTCCTTTCCTTCCTGTGAAAATTGATGGAAGAGAGAGAGATGGACATTGTTGATAAGGGAAACCTGCAAATTCGGATCCTCGCCATTTCTCTGCCCTTCGCCACCGTTATTTTCTCCCACTCCTTCTCTCTCCCTCTCCATGCACTTTAAATTCCCACGTAATCTACTTCCCCATTGCCATTCTCTTCGCTCCATTTTTATTTTTTGGCATAATACAAGTTAGATACTTACTTAAATTTGAATAAAATTAAATAAATCATATATCATATATCATATAAAAAAAAACCTTAAATCCGCCTACGTGGCATCACCACAAACCAAGATTCTCTTTTAATTTATTTATTTCCAAAATTAGCTTTCCCCTTTCATGAAAAAAGTCGTGACTTTTATGAAAAGTTGTGATTTTTATGAAAAGTTTTGACTTTTATGAAACGTTGTGACTTTTATGAAGAGTTGCGACTTTTATGAAAGGTTGTGACGTTTATAAAAGACCTTTCCGAAGTGTTGTGACTTATCCAAAGAATTGTGACCTTTTCGATAAGACACAATAAACATTTGTTCACACTACCCTTTGTAGTCTATAAATAGAGAAATTTCCTCTCATTTTAAAATAACAAAAATTCTGAACTTCTTTTTCTTCTTCTTCTTCTGCACAATTAAATATTTGTGTACTTTGATCATGTTGAGTGGCTTACTGACACAATTGTTTTTGTTTCAATACGTTGGTGAATAAAATTGTTTCATCCTGAAAGGATCTAATTCTTTAAACCTCATGTATTAGAGAGGAATAATTTTCTTAAGGGGACACTGTGCATTCAGTGGACTCAATTTTTTCCTTTATATTTCATTTTATTTTTACATATCCTGATATGTTTTTTTACAGTCATTAATTTATGCTTATGATATTAATTGTTGTTTTTGAGTACATGTTTTAAAATCTGCTGTTTATGTTTCTGCAAATTTATTGCCTCTGGTTATATTGAACATATACACATATAGTAGGTATATTCACTGTGCGAAAAATAATTATAGTACTCAGTTCCAAGAATTCATGTTTTGATATTCTATATAAAATTCTATAACTTAAAAGTACTATATATAAGCTTACATATTATCTACTTTTACATAGATATAAAGTTTCTCACTTATCAATTGAAGAAATTCATCATGCAAGTTTAAAAGTTATAATTGCTTTCATGTTCAAGCGTAATATCTTTTTTGAATCTGTTTAAAAAAATTGAATTATTTCCTGAGACATATAGCACAATTGTATAATCTATGCAACTTAAATGTGTTCTTTTTCTTACGAAATGCCTTTGTACATAAATTCTTATATTATTCTTTATTTTCCTTTTAATGTTGATTAAAGAACCAATGATTTATTATTTCTTGAATAATTCATTCATTAGAGGTTCTTGAGTTATGTCGTAGTGACAAATAATCAAATTCATGTTGGAATATTGCTAATATTTTTTTAAGAACCTATTTTTTCCATTATTTTTAATGTACGGATATTAGTAAAGGATTATTTGCAAGTTCAAGCAATTATTATTTATGACCGCGTGAAGCGTGGACAAGTTTCCTAGTATCATATATAAAAGAGAAACCTAGGGCCGCCTACGTGGCGCCACCACAAACCAGGATTCTCTTTTAATTTATTTATTTTCAAAACTAGCTTTCTCCTTTCATGAAAAGTTGTGACTTTTATGAAGAATTGCGATTTTTATGAAAAGTTATGACTATTATGAAAGGTTGTGCCCTTTCCGAAGGGTTATAACTTTTTCAAATAGTTATGACCTTTCCTATAAGGCACAATAAACATTTGTTCACACTACCCTTTGTTGTCTATAAACAGAGGGATTTCCTCTTCCTCTTCTTCCTCTTCTTCCTCCTCCTCCTTCTTCTTCTTCTTCTTCTTCGCTCTCTGTTACTTGAAAAAGAAAGTCAGCTCATTTGCCTTCTTATCTACATCTAGAAGCCTGGACTCCAACCCATCACTTTACGCTCTCTCTCTTCTATTCGAAATAACCTCCTATTTTTGGAATATTTCTGGGGTCCTCCTTCTCCTTCTTCTTCTATATGAAGTATGGAAAAATTTTCAAGTTTACTGTAAGTTGTAAATACTTTTCTTGAAGTAATAAATGTGTTTCTTGACACTGCGGTTGGAATAGAAGTGTAGTTTCAAATTGAACTACATCACTCTCGTATGTTGATTTTTATTTTTTATTTTTAAAAACAAACAAACTGAGTAGTTTTGTGTAATATTTTTCCCTTTCAAAGTATATATAATAAGTTCAATTGTTGTCCAATATGATATATTCTCCCTTTAATTTTCCATTTTAATAATTACTTATGATACATTTAAATGGTGAACATTAAAATGATATATGTAAAGCAAAATGTAGGCCTGAACTTTTTACACGTTCGAATTAGAATATTTGTTCACTATTTTCAGCCTTCTAAAAATTAATTATCCCTTCACCAACGATTATTTATTTATTAGAAAATTTAATATCTCAGGTTAATGTTCATTTGATTTTCCAAAAATATCAAAAAGTAACAGTTCCTGAAAGCAAAAGGATGAATTATAAAATCAGATTAAAGATGATTGATTGAAGGATAAATGATAAGATGTTATAATTATCATTTTCCTTTACATTATTAATGTTTATTACTACTTAATCTTGTATGTAAGATTATATAGTGCTTTAGCTTTAATGACTGATAGGTTTTAAGTAATATTATTTTATATATTATGCGATATTAAATTCCCGCGTGAGGTGCGAATAATTTTACTAGTAGATACATATAAAACGCAAGGTATGACGCAAACTATTCATATAGGATGATGTCACATAACACGAATATGTCTATTTATTTAATTTTATACAAATTTAAATGTCTACTTGTGCATACCCAAAGTTAGAGGGCATAAATGTAAGCTGAAACCAAATTTAAGAATGTATTTATGGTTTATATCTTTTTATTCATTTATAGAAATTTAGACTTCTCCTCGTGCTCTGGTACTTGCTTAGAGCTGATTAATTATTGATTTGCGTTACACAAAATTCATTAAAGAAGAAGTGTTATAGAACTTGAATTTGAAACTTTTTATTAAGAGTGACTTATACTACTTCATTGTGATCCTTGTTGCTAGTAATAGTGTTATTACTTTTGTCTATTTTTTCTTTATCGTCTTGCGAGAAATTATAAATAATAAGAATAATTTTATTAATTTATTTTTTAAATTTTTTTTTGAAACATTACAAACTTGTTTATACTTTCAAAAAGAATTAATTGTAAGAATAAAATAGAAAAAAAATATAATTAATCCTATTTTAGTTTTTAAATTGACTAGTAATTTGAGACATATTCATGTGTGTACAACTAATATGGACAGAGGGAGTACTATATAATACTTTTTTGTGTCAAAATAAGTGTTATTTCAGGAATTCATATTTTTTCGATTATACCTTACTGTGAAAGAGTATTAAATATATTTAACCAATATAAATACTTACCTGCTGAATACAACCCTTGATTTTTTTTTTCTTTTTATCTGCTGTCTTAGTTGTCTTTAAATATGGATTTTGTTAGGTTTAAATTTCTATTAATTTGAGGGATTAAAATTACAAATTTATATAATTAAATGTCAAATATGCTCAATCAATTAATTGCAAAAAAAATCAAAATTAGAATAAAGTAATAATTTAGGGACCAAAAATATTTCTTTCCTTTTTGATTTTTAATGAGAAGGTTTGATAGTCATAAAAAATGTTATGCATCGATTATGTCACATGTTTCAAAATTTGTATATAGAGTTATACAAGTTATATGACATATTTACAATTATAAGTTTTAAAATATTAGAAGTCACACAAATGATAAACATGTTAAGTTGACAAGTTTCAATTATTTTTTTCATAAATTCCATATCAATTCACCCTTCGGGGTGGCTCAGTGATTTGGGCTCGAAACTTCCATGTTGGAAGCCTCAAGTTCGAAATCCCTTGCCAGCAAAAGCAAGGACTCTGTCTTCTGGGTTGAGCTCGTCGCATCGGGCTTGCCTAGTGTGGATTACCTATCCTATGTGGTTTGCGAGCTATTACATAGGAGCGGTGGTTTTATCCTGCGCGCACCAAAGGGTAGCGGCTGCGAATTTCCCTTGTCATAAAAAAAAAGAAGAAAAACTCCATATCAATTCAAACCATGTCACATAAATTCAAAGTAATTGTGAGAGTATATTATAACGAGGAAAAAATAAAAGGAAACTAGGGTGTGGAGTAGATAATATATAATTCCTCTTTTCCTCATTTTGGAAAACATTTTCTACAAAAAAGGATTACAAGTTTCTTGAAAAAAAGAAGAAAAATATTCCTAATAAAAGTATGAAAAATAAGTTTTATAAGACAATTCAAGTTGATTATCGTCTTCGCAACTTCCAACACACCCCACCCCCAATCTTCACAACCCCATGCTCCTACGCCTACAATCTCATCTTGTTATCTAAATTATATCAAATACTTCTGAGATCCAATATGTTCTGCTTATTTCACAAATTATAAAATAAACAAAAAATAATTTATTTTTAAGAAATATCTTTTCAATATTAAATTTTTCTTAGAAAACATTTTTCTTGGTAATTAACACACCCTTAGGTCAATATTCATCTTTTTTTTCTACACGAGAAATCATGCATGTCAATATCTTGGACTCTCAAGACATCCATAAATATTATCTTAATATAATATAGACACAAGTTTGACCTAAAAAATTGTTTTCTTCCTTTTAATTCATTATCTTAGAAAATTGCGATGTCAATATCTTAGACTCTCACATATATTTTCTAACATTATTATTCAATCCCCACCCCCACCCCCCAAACCCAACACACACACCCTTTCGAAGCCTCATCGCTGCCACTCTATACCCTCAGTAAGCATCGTCATCTTTCATAGTATTTATCTAAATTATAAACAAATATATTTAGGATATATTATGCTGACATAATGAACACAGGAAAATAAGTAAGAAATCACTTGTTTTTCTAGAAAATATTTTCTATAAAAAAAAAATTCCTTCGTATCGAGCACACATCCTAAGTGACATATATTTTCAGTTTCAGTTTCATTTTCCAAGTCTAATGTTAAATTTTTTGAGATTTTTATACCATATAAGTGTTCACCAAAATAATAACTGACATATATATTTTTTTGTTTAATATGTTATATAATAATATACATGATTAGTGTATATTTTTGTATATTTAGATATCAGTAACTTTTTTTTAGTCAAGCGGTCAAATATTAAAAATTCAAAATTATTTAATTGGTGTATTCGAATAAACCATGCAAGTTTTACCTTGACTGGTTGTGGTGGTTTTCATTTTATTTTTTATTTTTTTGTAATAAGTGAACAGACACTTCTAAATGAAAAAAAATATAAATAAATAGTAGAAACTTCTAAGACCGAATAATTTTCTCCACTTATACGTACGCAAAAAAAATAAATTACGCCAGATTCTGGAAATTCTTTGTTTCTGGCCATTCACATTAGAGTCCGACCGATTCACCCAGATGGTCACTCGAACGCGCTTTTCATAGACCTGATTCTCTTTTATGGGCCTGAAAATTCTTTTTAATATAGGGTGGTGGTGAGATTCGATCTCAGAAACTTTGCCTATTCTGAAATCATGCTGAAGTGAACACTGACTATCTCATTTAAAAGTTTAAATTTTTAGAAAGAACACGCTTTTTATTAATTAATCATATTCTCTACACGATTAAATTGAATTCGCTCATAGCAAGGTCCTTTTTTGGGCGTCGCTCCCAACATGTGTTGTTTGCATTTCTAAGGCTCAAATCCGAGACTTCTGATTAAAAATGGAAGAATCTCAACAATCACAACACACTATCTATGCCTTTCATTAAAAAATTGAAATATTTAGGACTCGTTTAATACAAAGGATAAGGAATAACGAATCCTAAGATTAGTTTTAGAATGAGCTTATCCATGGCATGGTGAGATTCTAACACACGAGCACTACATCATTCCAAGGAGGTGAAATCACTAGGCTACAGTAGTTTGTTGTGTTAAGGTGTCAACAATATGTTATTTAATCATTTTGTATATCATTTCACTTGTATATACAATATTTTTTTTCCAACGAAGGGTATCCAATTGGACACCTGACCACCATGTGGCTACGCCACTGACCTTATCCCATGTTTGGTTGAAAAATAATCACGGGATACCTTTTTCTTCATTAAGGGTGAGATAACAATCCTGAAAAATTAATCTTGAAATAATTAAACTAACTTGTTCCCCAAGCCCTTAATAGTCATGATAAAACAAAAGTTTTCCAAAACTTTTGAATATGGTGACAATTGACATTTCATTTCTTGGAAATTTCTCCTTACTCTTTTATATAAAATGACATTATTTTAGACTTCAATTCCTCAAATGACATAAAATGAGCAACAAAAAAAAAGAGCCAATGAAGGTGAAGTATATATCAAGCCCTGTTTTAGTAAATGTCAAAAATCCTACTGAATTTAGAGCAGTTGTTCAACAACTTACTGGTAAAAGCCCACCAAAATCATCAAATATTTATAATCGTGAACATGGAAAAATAGTGAGTTATAATGAAGGAATTGTTGCAGCAAATAAAGGTAGTGAAGGTTCGAGTAATTTCGTCGAACACTCGGTGGGAAATCAAACTCGTGATAATTTCTGGAAAGAAGATTCAAATACCTTTTCTGAATTTCGATTTCCGTACTAATATTGTAATTAAATAATGCTCTTTCTTAGTATGCTTTTTTTTTAATCTTATGAATTTGCCGCTAGTTAGGTAGGAGTGTATTGACTTGTTGTTTATTTTAGTACTCGTAGTATTATTCTTGTTTCTTGCTCTTTGATTTACGATACTATATATTGTTTTGTATAGTTTGGTTATAGTATTGTCATGGTGTAGTGTTGTTTTTCTACTATCTTTTTTGTTTAATTAGTGTGTTTAAATCACAAGCATTTTTTCTTCTATTTCTCCTTTTTAAAGTGTGTTTACAAGATCGAATTTGAATTTCAAAATTTGAATTTCATATTAAAGTCGGATCCTGAATTGGGATCAAGGATCGGTGAAAAGAAAGAAAAAATAGATTTGCAAACTCAAAACCAACAATGAGACGAGCTTCGTACAATGACAAGGAGGATAGTAAGAAAGAGAAAGATCTTTAAAATTTCTAATATTGTAGATTTTCTTGAAGGTTGTATATATTATGTAAATATGTTATTGCTATGTCTTGAAAGTAGAATAATTTTGTGAGTTATTAGAAATTTTATTTGGGAGACTTACCTAAATCCCTATAGTTTATAAGCTAATTATTTAGATACACTCTAGTTTACAATATTATGAATATGTTACCAGATTTTGGTGCGTCCAGATACATGTATCTCGGGATACATAGGGTCAAAGTTAGGTGTAATTTGTTCTAGATATATTATATCAAAGTAGATTCACATGTATCTGGGGTACATAATAAATATCGTTCGCCTCTCTCGCTTCCCTCCATATTTTAGTGTATCTGGTAACAAAAATACATGTATCTAAGTGTATCTTCCTTAATATATGGTAGAAAAAACTTAATTATTGATAAGATGTGTAATACTTTGAAAATATAAGTAATAATAGTATATATGATAGTGGAGTATGTCTAATTATATCTGTTAATCTCTCAATAATATTTTTGTTTTCTTATTACAAAACATATACTAACTTGAGGAACAAAAGAATCAGTGTAACCAAAAGAATTTTTTTTGTAACCAAATGATTAATAGGGGCAAAAAAATTCCATAGGGGCTACTTTTTGAGTTTTCAATTTCAATTTATAAAATAGGACTTAAATAGTCAACTTATAATATAAATAAATTATAATAAATGCAACGCCAGTGCTGACCAAAAATAAAAAAGGAAATATTCCAAGTTGACGTTTAATTTTTGGCACTTCTCATTAAAAAAAAAGGAAAAGAAAAATATTGTCTATTCTATATTTCCAGTCATATTGGTTTAGTCAAACAATCGTTTTCTGTTAATGAGTGAAAAATCATATTTTTTTACCACAAACTCAATTGTCTTGAACCTTCTTGATGTGATTCAAGGGCATTATAGTCCTTTGGGTTTGTTTGAACGTTGTTAGCAGCAAATTTTAAAGTGATAGAAAAGATATTGCAATCACAAATAAAATATGAAGAAACATAATTTTATCAATGAATAGAGTTTATACTTCTATTTCTCCATTGATTCTTTATAGCTCCACATTGGCAAGGGGATAAGTGGACTATGGACTAGTGGTTTGCTTATATGAACTTGGACAATTCTCTCCTCATAATCTGTCTTTTGGAGTTGAGTTAGATGCAAATGTCATATTTTTACATGATATCAGAGCAAGGTCCTTCCCCGTTTGGGCATCTGATCCATGCTCCAGTCAAGCTTAGACGTGGGGGGGAGGGGGGGGGGGGTATCGCGGGTTACAATCCCACATTTATTTGGGAATGGATTGGTGATTTGCTTATACGGACTTGAGCAATTCTCCCTTCATGAATTAGCTTTTGGGCTGATTTAGGTTAAGGTGTCATATCTTTACAAATTCTTACCTCTAAACTTTTTTCAAGGATTGTTAATAGCGCATTTCTCGAAGGTAGGATAATTGGACTTTCTTGGGTTTATTTTGATCTCCACATAGATAGAATTTCGTAAATCTTCTTGAAGTATTTAATTATCAAGAAGAATCCAACTATATTTCGATCTCTTTGTGAATATCCTTTTGATTAAAGGGTAATTTGTCAATATTACCTTTTTGATTCTCCCCAAGCTCTTTCTAAGTAGTTTAATTCATCTTCCCAGTAAATTTAAAACAGTTAAAAACTTCATTAAAAAGAAGGATAAATTTGAAAAAAGATAATCAATTCACTTACTTTGAACTATAAAAAATAGTTCCAACAATTTATTTATATTGAATTAAAGAAAGTATAAAAAATAATTAAAGTACATAACCATATTGTGTTATAGCCAACTCCGCATATACTGTACCTATTTTCTTATAATTATACTATAAGATATTAGTCATTATATTTTGAGCAATCAGTCAAAACTATGGACTTTAAGATAAATTATATGTACATAAAACATTGCTATATAAAATTGAGACGAATAATTAAGTATGTAGTCTTGAACATAACTGGTTTTAGTTTTATATTATTTTTTATTAAAGATTTGAAACTAACAGATAAAAAACTCAAGTCTTAGTAGAATCACTTTCGTCAATTCAAATTATAAAAGATTATATTAATCGTTATTTTTTGAGATGAGAAATAATTAAAGTCAACATATCCAATTTAATAAATACTACTAGTCTACTACATAAAGATTGACCGTTGTAGAGGAAAATTTAGTTAATTTTAATACAAACTTATCCATCCATAATCTCACCAGACACCAAATTATTCTCTTAATTAATATACTCCTTGGTTCGAGTATTTTGGCTTGTTCATTATATTAAATAAATATTTATTTTTATTTATTTATTTAGTTTTAAAATTAAAAAATAATTTATCATTTTATAATTATGTTATTCTTATTATTAAATATTAGTAGTATTTATTTCTTAATATTTAGATAACTTATAATAAACATGAATCATGTATTGAAATTACTACTTTATTTATGGCATATACATAGTTTTGCCCTTTGATTTGGTGTCATATGAGAGCTACGCCTTCTAACTTTGGAGGTGTACAAGTAAATATTTAAATTTGTATTAAATTGAACGAGTAGACATGTATTCTACATGACAATTCACGTGAGATATAATCGTTCTACATGACACGTCAAGTGTGTGTCTATTTGTTCAATTTTATACAAATTTAAAGATCTACTTGTGATGACGCTAGGCAAAAATATATGTTTATGTATTATATCTTTATTTATCATATTAAGAAATGTGTCGAATGAAAATTGAACAAGTAAAATGAACGGAAAGCGTGTAATACACTCAAAATGAGAGGAACCTTCATTTACTTTCCAAAAATAAGAAGACAGTGAGGGCCAGACATGGTGTCATGACTGCTAAATTTTGGCATAATTTTCTTGATTTGTTCATTCATTCAAACATGTGTTCAATTTCTTGTCTCTTTCTCACTTTTTTTTTTATTCTTGGAAATTTCTTTCCAAAATTATGTTCTAATAAAAAAAAAAATGAAATACATAAATTTCAACTTGAAGACGTTGATAAGTAAGCGCGAAAATTCAAAACAATAATTGTGTGAGATTGTTTTATTTAAATTCAAATTTATAAAATATAAGATTTGTATTCATCTTTTAATGGGACAAAAAGAATTTTAATGTTTTAATATGAGACACATAATAAAGGTTTTTATAAAATACCTGGTATATATACTTTTCCATAGCTTAGGTATTATCATGATTTAGGTAAATTGAAATATTTACTCATATTATCTTTATTGAGTTTTTAAAAATCTAGTGTCTCCAAAATTTTCAATCGCTTCATTGATAACTATGTCACTAAAATTTAGACAAATTAAAATAATCGCCAAAATTATTTACCATTTTTATGGCATGACCAATTATAGGGAGTAATATTATTATTGAACATAGAAACTTTATCCATAATTACCTATCACATTAGTTAAGATATTTCATGATATTAGATATCATATTACTTCGAGATATCTATAATTAGATACAAAATAATTACATTTTATTTCGTAATTATTATTTTTATTCGTTTTTTACCGACAAAAAATTGACATATTGGTCAAAAGCACATGTTCAAACTTTACCAAATTGATTTTGATGGTTGTCAATTGACAGTAGTTATCACTTATGAGCTAGATCGATATGTTCACTCTTAAATATTTGTTCTTCAATTTGAAATTTTTGAAGAAACCAAAGTTTAATTTAATTTGCAAGATCGGGGCTTATTTAAGTTCAATTAATTAAGTAAATGAGTGTTTTTACGGTTGTTAATAGTTTGAGAATGAAATTGATAATTCGTGACGAGTTTAGAGGAGCTTTCAATACTTTTCTAAAAATATCAATGGATGTATTTTAGATTCAATTAATCAAGTAAAATGATGTTTTCAAGGTTCTCTTTACTTTAAAAAATTTTGAATTTGTATAGAGCTAGTAAATTAAAAGTGAGCGAAATATTCGCGAGAAATAGATCTGAAGACAAAAAAGACGAATTTGCCCTCCCAACTTGTGAGATAACAAACATACGCAAATAAAAATAAGGATTATACATATTATCTATATGTGAAAGACGCAACATCTATTGAATTGATATAAACAAAAATATAAATATTTTTTCTTACTTAGGTGTGTTATCTTTAGCTCATTTGCCAATGAAATGCAATATCAAAAGCCAATAGATCAATATATTGGGCCATGGGCTATCTATTTCCACAACTGTTATAGAAGTGACAACTAAGTTATTGCTTGTAATATCCCAATTTAAAATATAGACAGAATACGTAAATGTGTTCTTCAACTTAACCTCATTTCATATTTATGCCATTCATTTTCGACGTGCACAAATAAACACTTAAACTTGTATAAAATTGAACAATTAAGTAAACACATGAATCCTACATGACATACTACATATAGGACACTGTATAGGATAGAAATACCATATAGGAGGCCACATAGAACAAATGTTTCTATTTATTCAACTTTAAACAAATTAAAGTGTCTATTTATATACATCAAAAGTCGAATGACATAAATATATGTTGAGGCAAAGTTTAACAAACTTGTGATAAATAGACTAAAAATAGCACACCAGCCAACCCGTTTTATTGGCTCCCTCTTCGAGAAACTGTCATTATCATGGAGTTCAAATTTCCTCTGATGACACTCGATGACAATACCAAGGGTCTACCGAAGATAACCGCTCAACCCCACAAAGGTAGGTAATATTTGCTTACACCCTAATCTCTCCAAAGGCCACGTGAAATTATATTGGATACGTTCTTAACACTCAATCTCGTCCTAAAGTTTCAAATTTAGAGTTTCACCTATGAAATTTAAACAGTGGTTCAAACGGCTACTTATGCATACCGTGCCCTCCCAATTTTGGTTAGAGTTTTCACAAGCAAATAGCCCAACAGAAAGAAGAAATAAGAAGTCATAAAGGAAACCAATTGAAAACCAAAATGACCTAACAAATTTACATGATATTTAGAAGGTTAAAGTTTCAAACATTTGAGATACTAAGCCCAAAAGTTCAAAAGCATAAGAGACTTGTGTTTTTTCACAAACACATTAGATAACAAAATCCTTAAATGCTATTCTTTTAAGTTCAAAATCCTTCACTAACAAGAAAAATAACATACATAAACTTAATTCCCATCTTCAGAAGATTTCAAGTAAAGATTCTCACCTCCATCACCACCATGACCACTCGAGCTTCCGCCCCGTCCTTGATCAGACATAGAACTTCCCATTTCATGCTTGTTTCCACTGCCTAATCCTCTGCCAAAGTCAGGGAAACCACCAACACCAGTGCTAGCACTATGAGTGTTTTCGCTTTGTAGCATGTGAAGTCCACTACTGCTTCCTCCACCAGAGCTGCTCATTACGAGTTGCTGGCTATGATAGGCTGCTTGCTGTTGTTGCAATGATGATAATTGTTGTTGTTGTCCATAGAGCATTGAGGAGGAGGATCTTGCTGCAGCCATAAGCGATTGCGTTGTTAGTTGTTGAGCTTGTTGTTGTTGCATATAATGTGCCCCTCCCTGCATTATCCCACCAGAAGCTAACTGAAGGACATCAAACATCAAATTCACAACTACAAATTAGCTTATAAAACATGTTTAAGCCTATTCAAGAATGACAAGAAACAACATGTGTTAATTAGCTAATGTACACTTCAGGTCACCGAAATGTTAACAACAACAACATATCCAGTGTAATTCCATAAGAGGGGTTGTTTCTGAAAGACCCTCGGCTCAAAAGGGAAGTATCTGACTTAGGATTGTAAGAAAAGAGACAACAAAGTAGCAGGATACAAAATAAATGCAACAATGGAGCAATACACATTGACGCTATGTAGCACACACTCTTCAAAATTATCGAAGTGTGTGTGTCGGATACTCAAAAAAGTAATGCATTTTTGAAGTATCCGACACGCATGCAGCAACAATTTTTGGAGAGTCAGAGCAATACGGCATCATAGAATAAGAGGTCACCTAAATGTTACTACTGGTAATCGTCTATAAAACAGGTGTGATGAGTGACCAAGAAAACAAGACATGTTACCTGCTACAATAAGTTAAGATACATTGATATAGTGGGAACTACTTTACATTGTCAACGACTCAACGTATATAAGTTAAATCCTTAACTAAAAGATGTAGATAATTGAAATGCCAAGATATGTTTTTCTACCTGTGAATGCATATTAGGAGGCTGGGGCTGTGAATCAGCAATAGCTGCAAGGTACATAAGATTTCTCTGAAGTTTAGCTTGGGACCTGCCACAGCAAGAAGAGTTGCCGCAAGTGTTAACTTAATAAATAGCACGGTAATATATTCCCTCCGGTCCATTTTAGTTATCACATTTATCTTTTTATACGCTCCTTAAGAAAACATTTACTTAAAAGACAATTTGACCAAGGCCCCGTATGGACATAATTCAATTGATTTGAAGTTGAAATTTTGTTTCGACAAATATTTTGGTTCAATTATTTATAGCAACCGTGACATTTAAAATACCATAGTGTAACATCTTTTCCAGGCTACTACTTTATATTTTATGTTCAAGTTTCAAGAATGTTACCCATATTATAAAATGCAATAATATTAAATCTTTTTCCAGGCCACCATTCTATATTCTATGTTCATGTTTCAAGAATGCCATCATAATGTTAAATATATAAAAACATATTTCAAAATCAGGTGAAATATCTAAAAACAAGAATATTGATGAAGTGCATTCCGAATGTGCTAGCCTGTAACTAGAGATATAAAATTAAAGAATGATCAACTGAACTTACTCTGCACATTCACTTATTTTCCCAGAGTTCTGGCTCTCAACAATCTTCAGAATAAGTGATTTGTTCTCATCCAGGAACTGAAACAGAAAAGAACAAAAAGCCAGCTATTAAGTAAAAAACAAAAGGCAGCCCGGTGCACTTAGCTTCTGCTATGCACGGAGTCCAGGGAAGAGCAGTACCACACAAGGCCTATTGTACATAGTTTTACCGTACATTTCTACAAGAGGTTGTTCAAGTGTTGAGTAAACATACAACTATATGACACTTAAGCCTTCAGTAATTACTGTCCATATCATTAGGATCTTTATGTATTACTATTATATTTAACAACTGAAAACTAGGGTCATTGTTAAATATACTAGCAATACATAAAGATCTTAAAATATTTCAAAAGGGAAGATGAAGCCTATTAGACTGAAGTTAACAGTTTTTACATTTAAAAAGTTCAAAAGTAACATTTAAAAAAGTTCAAAAAACTGTCAACACATTATTTACTAGTTTTTATTCACTCTGCAGAAAGCAACAAACTCAACTAACAGTCATTTTAGGAAGACATGAGATTACTAGAAAGAGAACAAAGTATATATACATTTTTTTTTAAAAAGGAAACATAAATTTCACAAAGAAAAGGCAAGAACCTAAAAACAACATCTTTCTTTTTGTATATGGCCACAATAAACCTTGAGTAAAAATACCCTTTACGCAGGACTTCTTTCAACCAAGAATGCAACCTTTTTCTTTACACATGAACACAGACAATAAACCTTGAGCAAAAATTTCCCTTCTGTGTGGAAGTTTTTGTGTTCCATGTATAAGGCAACATAAGTTTCAAGAAGAAAAGGCAAGAACCTAAAAAGCAACATCTTTCTTTTTGTATATGACAACAATAAACCTTGAGCAAAAATACCCTTTTTGTATGCAACTTTTTGTGTTCTATGTACAAGGCAACATAAGTTTCAAGAAGAAAAGGCAAGAACCTAAAAGTAACATTTGTTTTTGTATATGACAAGAAGAAACCTTGAGCAAAAACACCCTTTTTCTAGCAGTACTTTTATCAACCAAGAATGCAACTTTTTACTTTCTTTTTGTGTTTCCTGTATATGACCACAACAAAACTTGAGCAAAACACACCCCTTATTAGCAGGACTTTCTCAACCAAGAATGCAACTTTTTTCGTTCTTTTTGTGTTCCCTTTACATGACCACAAAAACCATGAGCAAAAACACCTTTTTTTAGTAGGACTACATCAACCAAGAATGCAACTTTTTCTTTCTTTTTGTATTTCCTGTATATGACCACTACAAAACTTGAGCAAAAATACCCTTTTTCAAGCAGGACTTTACAACAAAGAATACAAGTTTTTTTCTTCTTTTTCTGTTCCATGTATATGACCACAAGTAACCATGAGCAAACACTCTTTTAGCAGGACTTTTATCAACCAAGAATACAACTTTGTTTTTTCTTTTTGTGTTCCATGTATATCACAACAAACAATAAACCTTGAGCAAAAATACCCTTTTTTCAGCAATACTTTATCAACCAAGAAAGCAACTTTATTCAACTAGAAGCCAAGAAAAAGCAACCAAAGCATAACAACAGCTAGTGCAACACTGCATACATACACAAAGTACTCAGCTAACCAGCCAGCCACAGAGAGAGAGAAAAGCATATAAGAGAATCAAGAAAGAAAAAATAAGTAAAAGAAGAAGAAGAAAACCTGTTGAATATGATCAGTAGTGACATTGTTGGGATAATAGGCTGCCATCATGGGCTGCATCTGCACCAGGTGCTGCTGCTGCATAACTCCCCCTTCACTCTTTTATACTCAAAATTGTCTTGTTCCTTGCATAAATCAAGAAATGTAGTAAAAGAAAAATTCCCCCCTTTTTTAGTTTTCTTGATTTACAATATCACTTGAGTTTGAATAGTGACATAACAATACTAGTGGAAAAAAAATTTGATGGGGACAAGAGACAGTAGTAGCAGCAGCAGCTAGCTAGGTAGGAGAAAAAAAGCTGCCTTTGTACTCACTGTAAGTAAGTAAGAGAGAAAAGAATCTAAATTCTGGGCAAGCAAAACCATTACTATAAACCCTGATAGGGAAGTAAAGGATTTTACCTGCTTTGGGCTTTGAACCTTTTCTCTTATTTTAACCTTATCATCAACCTATTGGACAGAGATGATAGTATAGTATCCTCAAACAGTAAAAAAATCAAAAGTCTTGCCATCAGACTTCTATAATGGAGAGTCAAAACTCATTATCATGGCGGATCGATAAAAAATTACACTGTTTATATAAGTACAAAGTTATGCTAAGTGGTGTGCTAAGCAACAATATTAACGCAAAAGAATCATTCTAAAGATATTCTTAAAGATCGTTTGATTTAAAGACAAATAATATCGTCATATCTAATGATATGAATTTACTAATGTCAGTATTATCAATATGTCATATTCAATATTATTTTTATACATGAATATTATTTATATCCTTGAAAATTTGGTAACACATAGTATATTTTATTGACCACTAGGATCGGGCTAAAGAATCTTAGGGGTTATTTGGTTTGTATGCAAGTTAGCCGAGATATGTTATGCTGAAATTAGTTATACTGGGAGTAGTTTTTTGTGCTTATTTGATTTGTCATATTCAAACTTATATTTATTGCATAATTTTTAAGAATAAGTTGTTTGTTTACAAAAATATCTTTCACCCTATTTAATTTAAATTTTTTTTACATTTTCTTTGCATGCTTTAGTTATTTATTCTTAAAAAATAAAATTTTCTTCTTATTTGACTTAAAAATAAAACCTTCATTTTATTTAGTTTAAAAATAAAACTTCCATCTTATTTAGCTTAAAAATAAAACTTTCATTTTAAGTTTATTAAAGTAAAAGATATTTTATTATTAAAGTTATCTACATTTTAAAGTTACCTACATTTTAGTTGATATATAAAAAATAACTTTTAAGTGAGTAATAAACTATTTAATTAAAAATATGTAATTTAGTAGTGGAGTTAACATTTTAAGAGAATCAAAATATAAAAAAACATAAGAATTAGGCAAATAAATTCAACTTATAATATATTCATAAATAAAAACTGTATTGAAAATATAATTATTTTAATAGAAAAATATATCATCATAAAAACAGTGAATAATTAAGGTTGTTAATATTATTATAATTGTTGTTAAAAATTATATTAATCTAAAAATGGTGTATAAAAGAGAGTTTAAGGGCGATATTTTTATTATTTTACATACTTTAAGGGGACTAATTGTTAATCATGAAATAAGTTATCCTAACTTTTACAACAAAACATCTAAAAATTAACTCTTCTTATCCATCACACCAAACCATCCCTTAGGGTTCGTTTAGTTTGAAGACGAGCAATATCCCCATATCTTATACCAATACTACTATTATCAGCATTATCAATATACTATATTTAATACTATTTTTATACATTCACAAAACTGCCCTTCAATATTACGGACAATAAATTTCAAAAGTATTTTTATATTTTCAACTTTGTGCTAAGTGAGACTTTACATCACCTAAATTGAAAATAAGGGATATCATCCATGCTTTTTATCTATATGAAAATTTAATAACGCATGGTATATTTTATTGACCACTAAATTACACGCTTGAACAAACGATTCAAAAGACAAAAGGCAAACATAATCTTGATTTAAATATAACAAGGTAGATGGGATTCTGCAGTTTAAGAAGATATATATATATATATATATATATATATATATATTTATAGACATGTAGAATAAAAGAGGAATAAACAATTGAGGTAGTAACAAAAATTCATGCACGACAACTCCAGACTTATTGGCACCCTTGATTTAATAATCAACATTGTCATGTTAATTTGTTTGTCAAATTTTAATTTGGTACGATATTTTTTAAAAAAAGTTAAAAAAATTAAACTTTGTAAATTTAGATTAAATATATGTAATATATGTATTAAAATATCGTTTGATTTTATAGTTTGAAATATTATGAAAAGTTAAAATTTAGAAGTTATAAAAAAAATCTTTTTAAAACTATAAAAAAGAAGAAGAGTAAAACAAACAAATTAACACACATACTTGTATGTGAAATTGAAAAACTATAAAACGACAAATGTGTATGGGGAGAACATAATTAATCCTTCGTAAAATATTAATCTCGTTTGATCGGACCTTTTTAGCATTTCTAAGAAATTATTTAAAATTAATAAATATTTAAGATTTATAGATCATCACTTTAAAAGAAATTAATTAGTTTTTTTTTTACTTTATGTCTGATCGAACGAAACCACATGAATTGAAAATTGAAATGAAGAAATATTCAATATTTCATACCTATTTAAATTGATTTATAATATATGACTTATTTTTTATGTTAACTTAAAAATAATTTTTAATTAAATATCATAAAAATATATTTTAAAATTATTTTAATTTAAAAACACTTAAAATAAATAGTTTTAGGGGGTTGGGCCTTTTTGGAGGGTTCAAATTAAACTGTAAGCAAAGCTAAGCTATTGCTGCAGCAGATGCTTTATAAGTAGGTAGGTTACTAGGGGTATATTTCACTCTATATCAATTTATCGAATCGTTATAATAATTGAGAAATAGAATAATTGTTAGATGATTATCGTTTTTTCATGTGATTATTTATTTTATTTTTATGTTTTATGATGATTTACATGAATTAACTTTATTATTATTGTATTCATTTTTTTATTCTCCTTTAATTATTTTTTTCTCCTATTATTTAATATTCTAAAATCTCTCGGGACAATTAAACCTTCTATATTATGTCAAATTTATTGTTGTCTGACTATTAAAAAAACTCAAATTTGCATTTTATTATCTTCTTCAAATTTCAATTATTGCAACACCTTAACATTAATTTAACATCATTATATTAATTTATTAAATTTAACACAACACTATTTCAATATTATATAATTTCTGAATTTTTTGAGCTAAATTTTATTATTCTAACTTTATATTACATTGTTTCATTAAACATGTCCTACTTCATATAATTTGCATATATCTTATCTTTTTCACATCTCTAACCTCACTAACAGAATTTCCAATCTTTTAAAGATAATTTTAAGTAAAATATAATTTGCGTATACTCTATTTTATTCTAACCACCTTATAAATATTTTTAGTGAATATGTGGTCGTTGTGTTTCTTCTTCTTTGAGTCGCTATCAATGGAGTTGCTCAATCACAAACAAAGATTATGGTGAAATAGTCAGTATACTTTAATCCTTAATCAGAGGTTTCATATTCGAGCCTTCCTGGATATAAAGTCACATTTGTTAGAGATTGTTTTACCTTCAATATAATGTGGATTTTCTGGTGCGAATTCAAATTTAGTCGGGCTCCAACGTAAATATCGAATACTGAATGAGAAGTTTTTTTAAAAATAAGTTGCTCAATTTACATAATATTTTTTAATTTTCTCACTCGATGTTCTGTATCGTTATTGGAACTCAATTATTTTTAATACACATGATCGCATCCCGTAGGATCCCTTTCAGAAGAAAAACACTCTCTATAAAAGTTTCTTTTATACTCATTCATGACTCAAATCCAAAATCTCTAAGTAAATGAAAAATTGTCTCATTCACTGCACGATATTCTTCGGCATTCGGTCTACATATATTTGTAAAAAAAAAAAAGTAGTCACGTGATGGATGATGATAAGAAATAATAAATAAAAAATCGTCTTATTATTATTATTACATGCACGTTTAACAAAGTAAAAGGACGTACAGGCCTTGGGCTTTGGGCTCGGGTAGATCCGGTCCATTTGTTATTTAAACTCACCATGACATCACTTTCACATATTCAAGAAATTCTTTTTTTTCTTTTTCTTTCACGCATAATTATATTTTGTGTTAATCGATGCAGGCATATTCTTTTTTACTATTATTTTTTCATATAAAAAATAATGCATGTTGTTTCAAAATATTTTAAAATTTTAGACTCACTATTATGTTTAACATTATTTTTTTATGGGAAAAAAAGACAAATATACCTCCGAACTGTCGGAAATGGTATGCAAATACCCTCCGTCATATACTTTTGGGACATTGGTGCCGTGTCATCAAAAAACTATAGCATATACATACTTCACTCTAACAGAAGACTAAATAAGGACACATAACACCATCTTATCCGTCGATTCGATATTTAATAAATGTCGGGTCGGTAGATAAGATTATGACACGTGGATAACCGTTAGAATAAAAGGTATATATGCTCTAGTTTTTTTACGGCAGGGGCACCAATGTCCCAAAAGTATAACGGAGGGTATCTGCATATCATTTACGATAGTTCGGGGTATATTTATCGTCCTTTTTCCCTTTTATTATTAATCAATTTAAAAAGATGTATTTTTATATTTTTAATCACACGAATATATATTTTGATGTTTTTGAAAACTTATTATATGGATAGAAACTGAAATTTGACAATTAAACGTATCAGAAGGTAACACATAGAGAGATTGAAGACATATAAGACATGGTTCAATAAGGACGACACCTCTCTCAATAATATTCGTTACTTGTATTTTATCCATCATTTTATTGTTAATTGTGTTTCGTTAATGTCTTTAATTATGTTTAACAAGCAACTTAACATTACAAATACAACAATAAAAGTTATTTTCTTTAAAAAGTCTTCCTTTATAGTACATAGTCAAATTATGTCCATAAAATGAAACGTAAAGAGTATATTACCTTTTGGTATAGAGTTAGTACTTGTGCAATCTGCACAAGCATGAAAGTCTCATCTCATCTTATCTCGTAAGCTTAGTGAGATCGATAAGACGGGACTCATGTTTCCTCCTTCCTATCCCGTCCCACCAGTGGCGGACTCAGGATTTTCGTTCAGGGGATTCGAAAAATAAAAGTATAAATGTGTAAATAAGTCTTTAGAAATGAAAACCTTGAATTCTTTTGGGTTTAAAACCAAACTTTTAGCACATTTTTTAAAGTAAAAAAATTTTGAAAAACAGAACTGAAATTTTTTTAAAAAATACTAAAAAAAACCGAAACTAAAAAAGAAAAAAAGAAAACGCTTTCTCTAGGATTCGATCCGGTGACATACAGTTTAGTTTTAGGGTACTTGCTACTATGCCATCAATTTCTCTTTGTTATTGAGGGGGATCAAAATATATATATCTACAGAATGCAGAAAATTTACCTTATATATACCGTATAATTTTTTGCCGAGGGGGTTTGGGTGAACCCTCTGGATACAACATGGGTCCGCCCCTGCGTCCCACTTCTATCTCGGTCCCCTCTATCCTCTTAAGTTCGTCCCCCGTTCTATAGCACATCCTTATATATAGTGAACACAAAACATAATATAATGATAATGTTTGTAACAATATCTGAAAAAAGATAAATGCATTAGGTTAAGGAAACATTAGAATCATTCGTACTCTCAATACTAGACAAAATTAACCTATGGTTATAATAAAAAAAAATGCACTGGCAAATTAATTACTTGTACAAATTAGGTCCCCCTCACTATATAACATACACATATATAGAATGGACTATAGCTATTGTACTATCAATATCATAAGAATATATCTATATAGTTGCTCCTTCTGTACCCTCTATTCTTATCCACACATACTGACATACATGCATGTATCACTTTCATTTTTTGAATTTATAACCTATAGTTTAATTTCTCTCTCTACTACCCTAAAATCTCCAGCATATAAACCCTTGAGCTATAGTATTCCATCATGACAATATTTTGGATGTATATGAATGTTTAGATCCAACCAAGAAGTTTTGCATGTATTTGCAGGGCTCATACTCGAGACTTGAAGGAACTTATATATACATGTCAAATGCTTCGATGCTCTATCCTCGAGAAATTATTTTATTCTTTGTGTGTGTATATTAAGGGGAGGCGGATGTGGCATATCGACACATAGTATGGATTTATTTGTTTTAAATCACAAATTTTAGAATTATTTAAAACTCTGTTCTTAATCAAAAACACTGAGTGTCACATAAATTAGGTTAGAAGGTGTATATTGTTTAGAACTCCACATCCCTAAACTTAAACTGGAGTCGATAAATTTCAATTATCAATCACGTTATACTTTTGATATTTTTATGAAATGATTTATAGCCGTACAAAAATAAAAAGATTCCACCAACATTATTGCAAGAAACAAGATATCACAATTGGTCAAATTGAGATACATATAGTAAGTATATATGTACTGTCAAAAACATGTGGAAGATGAACATGTTGGAGATTGAGTGGTATTGAGTAAGTGTTGCCTTGAGCAAAAGGACCTTTATTTGGGTTCTATACAAACATCTTTCCTTTTCCTTTTTTTCCTGCCACAGGGAAAGTTAGGCTTAGTAGGGTCAATATTCCACGAGTGAGAATTGTTCAAGTGATAAATATTATTCATCTTCAATTTTACGATATATAAGCTTAAGCTACTATGGGTTATTGGGTATGCAGCATAAGGTGTAAATTTATATTAATAATATTGTTAATTAAATACATATAAATTTAATCTCAAATTTAATCCTGAATATTTCATATTTTCTCATCAAACTTGGTATTATTTTAACTCATCTTCACAAATAGGATAAATTAGTCAAATTTCTGCACTATAAGCCCTAGACAATTTAGTTCGCATAACAAACAAATCCAAAAAACAAAAATGGAAAAACTCCTAGAAAGAAATAAAAGAAAAATAATCAAAAAGTAGGGCCAACTTTCCTTGCTCCAACTTAGGAGTAGGGGCTGACAACTTTTTTATGGTGCAGCGAAAGAGCCCCTCTCCTTAGAGTCAAAGTGGTTTTCTGCTTCTGATCAGCTTGAACTAAGTGGGGTGGGGCTTGATCTTTTACTACTCCTATTTACCATTGAAGCATGCAAGAGAAAGCGTTGAATATTAGTGATTCGCAAAATAATCATTTTTAACGCGAAAAATAATATTTGGACAAATATTCTTAGATAAAGTATAGAACAACTCCAACACGTAATTCTCCGTTCAAAGTTATAACAAATTGAGCTTCAACACAATGTGTTAGAGTTTGAAAGACGATTCATAGAGTTCGAACTAATAAATATTCAAACTACAATATAAATTTGGATTAGAAATCCAAGTACCTTAGAGTTAAGCCCCTAAAATATCCTTGGAAGAAATAGAATAATAAAGTTCGAAAAAAATAATATCATATTATAATTAACGATTAAATGTTACAATTTAAATCGTAATATTATAATAAGTTGGGCTGGATGATCTAGTGGGCTTCTAAGTTCTTTGATAGGAGGCAAACTGCACGGAATAGCCCATTTTCCCCCCAATTTAAGACATGGCCCCTTTGTATAAAATTGTATCATTTGCACTTTTGTCCATTATTTTTTTTCAGATTATACATCTTAATATTTCGTATTTTAATTTTTAAAAGCAAAAACTAAAGACCACCATATTTGAAGGTCAAACCATGCAATTAAATGTATAATATTGTAAGTTAAGCTACTTTAATTTGGAATTAATTCCGAAAAATTCAAATCCACTATATATACATGGGAGTATTACTTACTGTTATTATATAGTATCCATATTATATATGGATACTATACGTAAAATTCGTATATAATTAAGGGAAAAGGGTCTGATATACCCCTTAACTTTGTTATTTAGAGTTGATATACCCCTCGTTATAAAAGTGGCTCATTATACCTTACTGTTATACAAATGGCTCACATATACCCTTTTCCTCTAACGGAAGTGAAAAAAATAATTTTAATTTAATTTTTTTAATTATTTTTTAAAAAATATAATCCCATATGGGTATATTTAATCCTCCTCAAACATATATTATATTTTTTTAACTTTTTTTTGTTTCAATGACTAATTTAGATTTATTATTTTGATGGTCAAATTTATTTAAGTTTTGCTAATATTCTTGTAAAATTTATTATAGATGAGCCAATTTTTTTCTTCAAATACAAAAATTAAATTACAATATATTCGAAAAATAATTTTAAATTATAATATAGCCCCCAAAAAAAATAGTTTTAAATTTTTTTCTTTACACTAAGGAATGAAAGAAAAAATAAATAAGAAAAAGAAACTCAAATAATGATAATCAAAAAGTCAAAAAATAATTTATGTCCGAAAAAAATTAAAATATACCTTGAAATGTTCTAGAAAAATCATATATACCCATAAATATTTTTTTTAAGAAATCAAAAGTCAAAAATATAAATTTAAAACTAATTTTTTCACTTCCGTTAAATGAAGGGTATATGTAAGCTCATTTTGTAACGGTAGGGGTATATGTGAGCCGTTTGTATAACGATAAGGGTATATATGAGCCACTTTCGTAACGAGGGGCACATCAACTCCAAATGACAAAGTTAAGGGGTAATTAAATTATCTTCATTTTTACCATATAATATCCATATTAAAGGGATTCCAAAAGCTGGAGGAATACATAAAGCATAGCTGCGTAAAGGCGTTTTCATATAAAAAATATTCAGAGTCCCACGAAAATTGTTTTGACGGTGGGATTTAGTTTCAAATAAAAATACATTCTCCGTTAAAAAGAATGATATAATTTGATTTGATACAGAGTTTTTAAAAAAAATCAATTTTATAGTTTTAAATTAAAGTTATGTCACATATACTAAAATGTCTTTTAATCTTGTAACCTTAAATATGTCGTGGAAAAATGAAATTAAATTATAAAAAAAAAAGGAGTCATTCTTTTTAAAATAGAGGGAGTATTATTATTGGAGTCTTATTATTGTTTTATATATATATATATATATATATATTTGTCTTATATTCCTTTTTAGTTCGTTTAAAAAAGAGTATTTTTTTTCGTATTTGGAATATTTTCTCTTCTAACTTTCCACATACATGAATCATGGTACATGTTTAATACCACAATTAAAAATTAAAGATCATCGTGTAAGGCCATTCTTTTAAAAAAAATTAAAAATCACGCTAAATCAAAATGAAACAAACAAATTGCAATAGACGTAGTATTACATTATTGAAAACTACGTTAACGTCACTATTTTACTATCAAAAAAGTTCATATCTATTCCCATATTATTCTGATTGAGTCAATGAGAAAAAAAAAATCTTTCTTATTCCAGTATCTCAATGAAAAGCTATATATTTACCATCATATGCTTTTTCAGTGAGTTAATTCAATGAATATAAAATTTAAAAAATCATATTTTATAACATAAATTTCTAATTAATTCATGATCATGAGAAAAATCCAGTACACGTATAACTCATAAGAGTTCAACAATTACACTTTGACATAGTATATTTGACAATTACACTTTTGACATAGTTTATTTGAAGTAAAATATTTGTATTTGAAATTTTCACCGTTAATTAGTCATAACAACGACAACTATAAAAAACAATAATAACAACACAAACTAATAACAGCAACCACTATAATAAAAAATTTGAAGGGAAATATTAAAGATGAAAGAATTTACATATATATATTTAAAAAAATATATATTAATACAATGTTTATGATAATACACATTAATTAACAACCAAAATTTGAAGTTATCTAGTTGTCTTCCATCATATACTCATTTAAACAAACATTTCTTTGACCAAAAAAAATATATTGAAAAAATCCCTTAGAAGTTGCTAGGGAATTTACAATATTAAACATATATACTATATCCTAAAAAAAGATCGAAAAAAAAATATTTTTTTACCCTTTCTTTTGTGTATCATTATTTTCTGAACTTGCAATTCCAAATTGAACCATATTATTATTTGGATAAGCTGAAGAAGAAGCTCTATGAATATTCATATCAACTTGACTAGCAATTATTTTTTCTTCCTTAATATCCCGAGCTAGCGCGCACCGCCCGTGCCTTTTCCCACCGGGAATGTTAGTGCACGGGCTCGCGCCTGAAGATGGAGCTGGACCTCGAGGAAGTGATTGAATGATTAAATCTGTCGTTTGTTTCAACCATTGCTCTCCTTCTAATATTCGTAATCCTGATACCTCTTGATGAAAATCTGACGAAATTAGTAATATTGATAGAAATAAAATCATGCATTTCTTGATGTGTGATGCCATTTTTTCTTTCTTTCTTGATGAGAGTTCTTTTTTTTTTTTTTGTGAGAGAATAATATATTTGAGTTTGTTGAGGGAAGAAGAGTTATTTATATATACGTGCATGGGGTAATAAATTATAATATAAAGTATATTGTAGGGGAAAAGTGGGGAATTTGACTAACTTAACTAGCCGCGTTTTGAGAGTTTGACAAATAAATTGGTCGGGGAATGGAAACACGTAACAAGACGGTAAGGTCCTAGCTTACATTTTTTTCAAACGTGATGTGTTTGTTTATTATTCCCTCCTCCTCGTGTTAGAGCGTTTGAGGTATGTGTAACTGACGTTTGATCATAGATTTTGAAAATTTATTTTTAAATATCTAATACTTGATTATGTTATTTGATATGATTTTCTTTATATATTTTCAAGTTCACACCATTCTATTTTTTTAAAAAAGCTAATTAAAGGAAATGTGAATGCAACTTAGAAATTACCAAACAACTATTTTACTTGATCTATATAAAGGATTTCTTTTGGAGGAGGATTGTTTGCTCGAGTGACGAATCCTGCCATAATATATATACTTAGAGACAAATTTAGAATTTAAAGTTTATAAATTTCTACAACGATTTGAAGTTAATATACGATAATAATTAGCATACATACAATAAGTTTCATGTATGAATAGCTGGGAGAAAAAAAGGAACGGCGGGTGATAATAAGATAGGGCATCGCGTCCGACGGCGGTATAGATGAGCTAAAATTAAACCTAAAAGTGGTCATCATGACATGGGGGAATGTAGTGGGAAATAACACTCGTACGTTCACATAATTAAATGGGACATAAAGAATGGTACTAAAAGTTACTCTCTCCGTTTTTCAAAAAGAATGACCTAATTTGACTTAAAACGGAGTTTAAGAAAAAAAATAGGAGTAAGACTTGTTTTTAATTAAAGTTTATGTCAAATGTATCGAAATGTCCTTTAATTTTGTAGCCTTAAGTATGCCACGTGAAAAATTAAAGTTAAAATATTGTCAAAAAAGGGAAAGGGTCATTCTTTTTAAAGCAGACAAAACATGAAATTAAGTCATTTTTTTTTAAACGGAGGAAGTAGTATGTATTATACTTGTTGGAGTATGTCATAGATAACAAGTAAAGAATTGAACAAGTCTTATTAATTTTAATAACTATAGTATTTGGCTTATTTGTTTGGCAATTTTAGCTTGGCGGTCATCCACTTCAATTGAATATATCTGAATTAATTGTGGTTTTGTAGAATATTAGGTACATTGAAAAAGTATTAGATTTTTAGTCAAGTACCCACGATTGACAACACATTACCTTTTTATTGAAATTAATGAAATCTTTAATTTGTGCCTAATCTTTGAGTTACGTGTCAACATAAAAACGGTCCACATCTAACTCATGTAATCATATTTGATATTGTATCATATATATTGACATTATCTTCAAAAAAAAAAATCTCACTGTAAAAGAGGGTAGTTTAATCTACAAGTGAATATGCTACCTTTTGAATAAATTAAAAATAGATCAGGTTTATGGATTACTAATTATTTTGAAATGTCTTTGATTGTGTGATTTTTTTTTTAATCTACTAAAAATAGAGGTTCTTATATGTCGAATAAATAAAAATTTTGTGTTATAAGATATGATTTGTGCTAGTTATCATTTTTACTATTACCGACTAAATAACCTATACAATAAAGAAAAATAGTCTAGCTTCAATATTCACGATTGAAAATTGAAATTATTAGTGTTCCATGCTCCACGAGGGAAGAAAGTATATACATTAATGGAAATACACTGCAAATATCACATGAGGCAAAGTTTCAATCTTTGACCATAATATATGATATACAAGAATTCCTTACAAGGCAATGTTAATGGCTTGAAACCTAACAATTTTCTCACACATACAAACAAAACTTCAGCTACATATCCTTCGACCAACTAGTTTTACTCCATATTATACGCATCTATATAATATATCATAATATTTATATGACTATATCTGAAATTTGTAGTTATAGATGTATCATAATAGCTCTATGGTTTTTGAAATTTATAATTTTAAATATGTCATAATTTTTATGTGCCTATAATAACTTCAAATAAGAAAAATATATAAATAGAAATATGATATTTTTTAAATTGACTAATAAAAAGAATAGTATCAACCAAAATGGAAGTAAGAAAGGTATATGAAATTATGGTTGCAGGTGAATAATTATTTAGTAGTGTATTTAGAATTTCGAGATGATGGGTGTATTATTACAAAAAAGTTGATTTAAGATATAAATTTGATCGATTCAGCATTTAGGCTCTTATTATTGAAAATCGTTAAAATTTTAATATATATATATATGAATTAATTAGTATTATCTAATTTTAGAAAGAAAAATTAAACAACATAAATATAAAATTCAAATTTCTAACTTCACGTGGAGAGGTGCACTCCGTCATTATCGCATTATGGTGTGGATTTACACATTTATATTTTAATATTTTTAAAAAGATATAACACTACTATATATGATCTCAAGAGAAGAATATAAATTCACGTGAACCTGATAACCCGGGGAATACGCCCCTATTTATACTATCCTTAAAGTGTGAGTACTCGGAACTCACAATAAAGATCTTTCCCTTTTTGCAGTTCATGAGCTTATCATAAATATAATATTCAAGTTGAACTAAATATTTAATTAAAAAAAAAATCTTATGATAAATATAATACAATTCTTGCATAACTAATTTTTTCCTTATTTATAATATGATATTATTTGCATAACTTATTCAAATCAGACAATTTCTTTTAGGCTTTCAAATGTTTTGACTAAAGAAATTCAAAAAGGAATTAAGGGGTCGTGTAGTGCGTGGAATGAGATAAAGAAAAATATTTCATGAAATTATTTTGTCCTATTTTTTTATATGAGATATATAGTAATCTTGACACAATGAAATAAATAATCTCAAAATAAACTAATACCTTAAATCAAATATAAAATAAAATTAATTTTAAATTTTATCTCAAGATTATGATCATTTATCTCACGTTTCAAATTTCCTAAAACAGTAGTACAGGTCAAACAGAGATATGAAAATGGTTTGGAGTATTATATTGAAGTCAAACACTAAAAAAGTCAAGAACATGACACACAATATATATTACCTTTTTAATTTTCTTATTCAAGTTGTTAACCTAAAAAGGTCATATTCACATAATTGATTCAAATTGAGATAGGTATCTCGATTTGTTTATCTTACCTTCATTTTTCATTCGTTTTAAAAAGTTTCTTCTTATAATATTTTAATTTTAACTTTTTACATAATATATTTAAGATCACAAAATTTAAAAAGTATTTTAATACATATCTATATATTTTTAATTAAACCACAAGATTTAAGAGTTTCTTTACTTTATTAAATTTTGTATCAAGTAAAAATCAGACGAATAAATTAAATTCGTAGGAAGAGTACTAAAAATCAACTTGAACCAAAACCTTTTGTAGTCGACGACCATGTATCACCAACTTTAAGTAAATTCAACCACTGAAATTTAATAAAAAAATTAATCGAGAGTGTAACTTAGTGATCAAGACTCATAATTCAAGATATAGTTATTAATTTGATCGAATCTTCTTTAAAGCTTCTTTGGATGGTTGTTACCAATTGTATTGTATTGTGTTGATAGTTTAAATATAATATTTGTTTTGATTGTTGTTTAAATTTTACTATATCGTATCATCAAAACTATTGTTATGTATCAGTTAAAAGTCTCATTTTATGTGATAATAGATTGTGCTTTGCGACTTATGTTTGGCATTAGTGGTGTTGTTACCTCACCTTTTAAGAACATCAATGTGACAATAAGCTCAGTGGCAGAGCCAGAAATTTCACGAAGGGTGTTCAGGTGCTAAAGTGAACCTGTTCTTCTTAAAATGTGAAAAAAAAATTGGTACTAGTGAGATTCACACACACAAACATTTTAAGTTCATGTGTCTTTTCTCTTTCAAAGCACCTAAAACCACTAGGCTAACTCATATTGTTGTGTTAAGGGTGTCCAAAATAAGTTATTTAGCCACTTTGTTTATCATTTTACTTGTATATACGGTATAATTTTCCGACGAAGGTTGTCCAAGGGTGGCTACGCCATCGAATAAGCTTGCTTGGCATGATCGAGATTTTCAATGAAAAATTCCGAAACTAAACTTTCGAATACTTTCATTTATATTGTTTTGATAATTATGGGTTATGATCCGTTTTCCAGCATATTTAGTTCAAATATTTTTTGGACGAGTCATTTATTAACTCCGATCATTTTGATCCTTCCAAATTCAACCCATTTAACACCCCTAACGGGATATTCCACCTATAAGATGATATAATTTTTTGCATGACATTGCAAAGAAGAAGAAAATCAAACTGGTTAAATTATAAATAATAGTATTAGAATGGGCTATATTTTAAATAGTGCTATCGCAAGCAATTATTTGTTGTTACTTGTTTTTCCTACATTTGTAAAGTTACAAAGCCCAAATAGTAAAACGAGGCTTACATTTCATATACGGCCCAATAAATTGAATAAGCCCTTTCCTCCGTCCTTCGGCCCAAAGGATTCGTGTCTATGAAAGAAGTTTTTTTTGTCCGATCGAAAATAAATCAGTGCGACCATATCGGTACTACTGAATATGTATTAGAAAGGTTAATCTTTCCCATATGTCACCAAAACAAATAATTTGAGTTGAACTTCTAAATAGTCCGCTTCCACCAACATGGGTTGTAGTACACTGGTGGGAGTGTTTCACCCTTAACCAGATGTCTCGGGTTCGAGCCCTGGGTATGAAGAAAATCTTGTTGGGAGCGCCACCCCCGAATGGACCCTGCAGAGCGCGATTCGGATTTAGTCGGAGCTCCAATGTGGGCTCCGGACACCGTATGGGAAACCAAAAAAAATAGTCCGCTTCCATAGAACAATATTGTGATAATGTAGACCTAATTAGTCATATTGAATCCTTGAGAACCATCACAAGTACGATCAACCTATATATATTTAATGGAAAAGGGCCTAAAATACTCTCGAAGCAACTATCCCTCATCCACCTATTGGCTCCAAAATACCCTCCTCATTCACCTATTGGCTCACAAATATCCTCCCCATCCACCTTTGGGTCCAATTTTAACCACTTCATTAACGGAGCACCATTTAAAATAATTAAATAATCCTTTTAATTATGTGGCGCTCAACCATTGATTGCAATTTAATTATTTAATATAATTTTAAACCCACTCATTTTTAACTAAACCCGCCCCCAATACTTATTAAACCCGCTCTAAAATATTGAGCATCAAGTCATGATTGAACATCAAAATATATTTTTGATGTCATGACATTAGAAACATCTTTCTAATGTCATGAATGAGCATCAAGAAATCTCGTAGAAGAGCAAATTCAATAAATAAAGCTTAAGCTTCATTAATTAATATAAATTATAAAAACATACATCATATACCTGACAAGATATTTTTTTTTGTTCCTGTGGAGTCAAATATGAGTTGCTAACATAAGGTATGTACTATTCACATTTGTTGATTATCTGATTTTTTTTTATAATGGTGATAGAATCGTAGTCATATAAATCAAACCGGTAATCACTACGACAAATAAAGAATTTAACATTAATAATAAATTTTTTGTTATATATATATATATATATATATATATTAGCAACTTTGAATGCAATAACATTAACTCAATTTTTACTAAAAAAAATCTATTGTCCGTAAATATCTTTTTTTTTTGTAGTAAACGAAGTCAGAGGTGAATTCAGCTAAACTCAATAGCTTTAGATTTAAATTTTTAATTTTTTATATAAATTTCTAACTTAGTATCTATACAATTTGTCCCTCTAAAAGAATCTTGAATTTTCTTTGTGATCTAATTATTTTAGATTAATATAATGGTCACACTATGGTATATTTTAATACTTATTAAACCTGCCTGATCCAATACAAAAGAACCCATGGGTTCGATTGAGCGGTTAATGGGTGGGTTTAAAATTATATTTAAGAGCGGGTTTAATAAGTATTGGGTGGGTTTAGTTAAAAATGGATGGGTAATGGGTGAGTTTAAAATTATATTAAATGATTAAATTGCAACTAACAGTTGAGTGCCACATAATTAAAATGATTATTTAATTTATTTTAAATGGTGCTCCATTAATGAAGTGGCTAAAATTGAACCCAAAGGTGAATGAGGAGGGTATTTGTGAGCCAATAGATGGATGGGGAGAGTATTTTGGAGCCAATAGGTGGATGAGGGGTAATTGTGTACCATTTTCAATACTTCGAGGGTATTTTAGGCCCTTTTCCATATATTTAAAGTAAAATGTTGTATTGTGATTGTAACTGATAATAAGAAAAATCTTAAAATAGTCTCTTATTTTTGAATTTAGACTCATAATCAACTTTGTTTCTTGAAACATTATTTTCTTTTATGTGTATGATATTGATGACTTTTGATCCACTCTAAAACTTTAGTTATTGTTTGACATCAAGAGGTTCATCACATCATATATCACGTACAACAACACAAAATTTCTTTCCTTAATTATATACAATAAATCAACATAGTTCAAAAAATAAAAGTAAATTATTAATGTTACTACAGAAACGACTTAACTAAACATAACAAAAATATTATTCTTCTCACCTTCTTTCATACGGAATTACTATTTTTACTGAATATAAAAAAAGGCGATTAATTATATTCATAGATTAAATGTGAACGAAATCAAGTAAAAAAATAGTCAAACCTTTAGAGGATGATCGAAAATGTAATATCAAACATAGTGATTATTAGTGCTTCATTAGCCTAAAGATGAAAGGACCATTTGAGGGTTTTTTTTCTTTCGTTCTATATTAGTTGTTTATATTATTAAAAATAATTATTCTAAATTATTTATCGATTTATTAAATTAAGATAAAATCAATTAGTTTTTTTTACTATTTTATTTTTATTATTAATTCTTTTAATGGGTAATTAATTTTCAAAAAATTTTTAGAGGGTAAATTAGTAAAATTAGCAACTAGGGAAAATAGATAGTACACGGATGGAGGTGTTTTAAGTTTCTTGGGAACAGAGCCATCGTCTCCGGCGAGCTTTTTAGGTACCGGAATCCTAACCCCTTCTTTTTCCGATGAGTTTTTCTAGAATTATTTGAATTTACTTAACTGGATTTGTAATCTTTTTGCCTCTATACCATCAAGAAACTTTCAATTTCGATTTTTTTTTTTCCTAAAAGAATGATGAACTGTGTCAAAGTGAGCGCCTTTATACATACTGTTGGTTCCTATAAGAGATTTTGTCACTTTGACTCCAAATCCCATCTGGGTTTTGGTTCTTTAGACTCACCAATTAGAGCTAGTGTTGGAATTTTCTGGGATTTAGATAACAAACCACCTAAGTCATTTCCACCATTTGATGCTGCCACTAAGCTCAAACAGGCGGCTGGACAATTTGGGGTTGTGAGATTTACAGTAGCTTATGCTAATCGACACGCCTTTAGTTATGTTCCTCCTTTAGTTAGGCAGCAAAGGAAAGAGCGGAAAACATTGAATTTGTTGGAGAAAAGGGGGGTTGTTAAGGTTGAGGATCCTTATATATGTAGAGTGTGTGGGAGGAGATTTTATACTAATGAGAAGCTTGTGAATCATTTTAAGCAAATTCACGAACGTGAGCAGACGAAAAGGTTGAATCAGATTGAGTCTGCTAGAGGGAAAATGAGGGTGAAGTTGGTGGCTAAGTATGCAATGAAGATGGATAAGTATAAGGGTGCTGTTAGGGATGTTTTGACCCCGAAAGTTGGGTATGGTTTGGCAGATGATTTGAAACGGGCAGGTTTTTGGGTTAGGACTGTCTCGGATAAGCCACAGGCTGCTGATGTTGCGTTGAGGAATCATTTGGTTGATGTAATGGATAAGAGGATGGTGGATTATGTGGTTCTTGTGTCTGATGATTCTGATTTTGTGGAAGTGTTGAAGGAGGCACGGTTGAGGTGTTTGAAGACAGTGGTTGTTGGTGATAGTAATGATGGGGCTCTTAAGAGGACAGCGGATGCTGCTTTCTCGTGGCAAGAGATTATGATGGGAAAGGCCAAGAAAGAAGCTGTCTCTGTTGTTGGACGATGGAAGGACCGAGATGTTTTGAAAAGATTGGAGTGGACATATGATCCTGAGGTAGAGAAAAAGTTGTATTACTCTGAAGTTGAGAGTGATGATTCTGATGGAATCTTTTCTGGGGAAGATGATAAAGAGGATATTGGTGCTTCCATCTTGAAGGAAGATGCTCATGAGTGGTGGAAGCTGGACTCTCGTTCAGGTACTTTTGAATTTTTGTTACTTTATGATACACAGTTAATTCTCTGACAATGATTTTTACGCTGAGCAATCATTTTTACGCTGTATTTTATTCAGGACATGAGTGATGCAGCAACTGATCATTGTCTTCAATTCATTCTTATAAGAAGGAGTTATGAACTGGTGATTCCACCATCCTCATAAGGCTTTCCTAGCGTTGAGGTTTACAATGCGGAAAGTTGTTAGCTCAGAATTCTCAGATCAAAATGTGTGCAAAGGAATTGGTGCAGATTGAGCCCCAGCAGCTATGCAACATACTAAATGAAAAATGAGAAAATTAACCTTGTGCCTAATAACCTCCAGAACTTTCATGAATTAGGTCCGACGAGTAAGAATCTGGGAACTTACTGTCATGTCTAAGGCTGGGCACCGGAACGGGTTGTACCGGTACCATTCCGGTCCGTTCCGGTCCGGTAGTATTCGGGACGGGATGGGATACATTGAACCGGTACACGGAACGGAACGGTACCATGATTTGGTACCGGTATACCGGTACCGGTTCATCCCGGTTCCGTTCCGGTCCGGTCCGGTCCCGGTAAATCATTTTTAATTAAAATAAAAAATAATATTTTTGTCATTATTTACTTTTATTAGCATTTCTTTTTTGTTTATTTAATTTTTTTAAAATTACAAACTTAAGTTATTTAACTTACAAGTTATAAGTATAACTTAATAACTTATAAACTTCCAAAGATTCAAAACTTTAAAACTTATAACATAACTACATAAGCTCAAAAACTAAAAAAAAACTTTATTAAACTTAACTTACAAACTTATATACGTAAAAATTAAAAAAAAATCTTTAAAATAAACTTAAGTAAAATTATTATAAATTTTAAAACTTAAATACTATAAACTAATATAACTTAGAAAAATTAAAAAAACATTCGTATTTTCGTAATTCAAAATAACTCAAAAAAAAAATTATTTTTTGAAATAGCTATATGTGCCGTCCCGTTTATCCCATCCCGTTCCGTTCCGGTCCGTCCCGGTTCTATCCCGGTATATAGTGGGACGGGACGGAACTGAGCCTCCATCCCGGTAGTTCCGGTCCGGTTCATCCTGGTACCGGTCAACAACCCGGTCAAACCGTCCCGTTCCGGTCCGGTGCCTAGCCTTAGTCATGTCTATGTCTTCTTATTTTAGTATTTTTCAGCTTTTAACTTTTTGGCTAAAACTTTTATATGTTCTTTTCATTTGATTTCTTTTATAAGAGTAAAATGTTATAACAGACTAAGAAGTATAATTGCTGGCTCAGATATCAGAAGTTAGAAAGCTGTCATCTAAGTAATGTTCTTAATGTGAAAACATTACATTGACCTTGTATTGCTGATAAATTTATGTAGTTACTGTTGTCTGATGTAGAATCCTGGTGTTCACTAGTATTACCAGTAGTGCTTCATTGACGGTTCAAAGTAGAAGATACGATGCAGCATTAGGATTCATAACTGTTAATTCTTGTTAGTTGAATTAAGTGATGATTGCCAACTTACATATTCTTCATTTAGAAGAATGTTGTTCTGAACTCAGATATCAGAAGAAGCTCAAGCCACCTAAGTTGTAGATAAAAGCCTCAGTCTTTCCAATTTTTGACTCGATATAAGGAAAAAAGAATGCAAGAAATGGATGACTTGAACCTGACATTAGAATGTGAGGTGATTCTCATCAGTGTTAATAACTTCAACACTTTTAACTGCATATGTGATGCTGGAAAAATTCTTGAGAACCTTCTCGGATAGGCGTTTGATAGGTTTCTTGAAATTAGTAAGCATTCAAAACAGACAGTATTTTTTTTGATTTGCACCGGGTGTCCGAGTCTCTTTGAGCCCCGACTAATCCCGGGGGTGCACAGGCCCTCGGCAAGGAGTTTCCCGCAAGTGCACCACGGTTAATTCAGGTTTTACCCAGTCCGATGGCCCTCAGAAATTGTTTGCACCTAGTGGGTTTCGAACTTGAGACCTTGAAAGGGAGCAAACCCCAAGGCTCAAGTCAATTGCCAGCAGGCCAACCCCTGAGGGTTAAAACAGACAGTATTGCTTGCTTTTTTATGGTTTCTGCTTGTAACAGCCATGAACTTTTTATCGTATAATGGATTTTTATATCTCGAGAATATGCGACTGATTATAACAAGGATACTGCTGGTTACGACATGTAATACTATGAAGCTGGTGCATTAGTTTCTCCTAAGAGTAGTTCCCCTACCCTAAGTAAAGAATCCAATTGACAGTGTCTATGCCTTGTGGTTCGCTGGTTTTTTTCATCATTCAGTATGCAATTGAACAAACTAAACTAAGTGGACAGGCTTCTAGCACAGTAGTCATTTCTTTGTTATGGTGTGTTTCTTCAGCGAGTTATGTATTTCTCATTTATTTCCTACAATGGTTTTGTAAGGAATCTGCACACCTAATTTGTTGTCCATTTCCCTTGTCACAGATTTTGAATCATGAGTAAGGCGGATCAGAGAACTGAAAAGCTCGTCATACATCAAACACGGAAAGGTGCAGCTCTAGTAAGGAACAAGGTCGGGGTACAACAATACAAAATGATGTTCAAGCAGTAAGGACATTTGCTAAATTCAATTGAAGAGCAACAACTACCTACAAGAACCAACAACAACCATGAATAGAAGCCTCAATTCAAGCAGAAGTATGTCCTTTTACTGTATTCGACTGCGCTTGCAATAAATGAACAAGCTTAATAACAAAGCAAGTACAGATATATTATGTTTATGTTGAAAAAAAACATTTATATAGTTATTTGAATTGAATAGAGATCCATTTTTCTTCCCATATAGAAACAACAACATTTTCATGTCAATACTTTTGATATTATTGCTTGAACAATTTATGCTCCAGGTTCATCTGAGCACCTACTTTTAGCATGACTTCTTTACTACTGTATTTCCTTTCCGTACTTGTTTTTGATATGCTTCACTTGAGCTGAGGTCTATCAGAAACAATCTCTCTACCTTTACAAAGATAGAAGGTAGGGGCAACGTTACGTACACACAACCATCTCCAGACCCTACTTGTGGGATTATACTTGATATGTTGTTGTTGATTTGAGCACCCAACAGTCCTGTACTTTTAAGCCCCCATCTCTTTTCTCAGCTGAATTAGAGGCTGTGATTGAGACAAACATCATTTATCATTTTCATTGAAAATCTTTTGCTTTTAATGCATCACTGAGTTAGCAAAGTTGTGTAATAGAAAGTACTTGGTAAAGATCTTGGGTTTAGTTTTCTCTAGTTCTAGTTTCTTATGTTACATCAGGACAGTTTTATCCTCTTTTCAAAATTTTATAGTATAACTTTATTTTGCGGGCAGAGGCAGATTCATAATTTGAAGTTGTGAGTTCGTAAAAGCAGGTTCAAGTTAATATACAACAGTATTAACTTGTACAGAGTTAATATACAGGTGAAAGATGATAGGTATTTTGTGGAATTAGTTGAGGTGTATGCAAGTTGTTTCGGACACCACGGTTATTAAACTAAAAGAATACAACAATAATTGTGTTCACAGATAAATATTTAAGGATATGTAGTAAATTTTTTAATACAAATATAAGATCTAGGCTAAAGCTACTAAACTCTGATGAACTCATAAGTAGCATGTATGCCTCTTTTACGCATAAAGATTGTTTTTTGTCAAACCATCTGGTATCTATAATTTATTGGTCTGATTAATTTATATTCACATCATTCAGTATTCAAATGCCCAATTAAGGAGAAAGTGCTCCTGACTTGAAATTTTTTTATTCTTCAGGCTGAAACTTGAGATTTTTTATCAAAGGTAGAAAAATTTCATTCATCCGATCATATTTCTAGACTAGATGGTATCTGTACAAGTATCTACTAAACATTATGCATGTCTCGGAAGAAGTATGGATGTAAATATTTTTTTATAACACAAAACATAATCATATAAAAGTATTTGTACATCGTTTAAATACATTCAATTCATATTTTGGACCATATAACAATGGTCAATTTTCTTTTAGCAAGTAGATTATACTAGGAAAATATATTTTTTTTAAAAAAACATAATAGGTTCAATAGTCAAAGTACGAGTACTAACCTAGTTAGGAGTTAGTAATTAATTAATTAATATCAATAAATGGCAAACATAATCTTAACACTCTGTTTGGATTACCCATTGTATTGTACTATATCGCTATCATACCTACAATGTTTATTTTGATTGTTACTTAAAATGTATTGTATTGTATTGTATTATTAAATTTAGTTATTACATAACAATGAAAATCCACATTTTATGGAACAACCAATTTGGTGTGTTTCCATTGTTACTTAATTTCTTTTTCCAATTATATCCTTACTTAATATTTCATAATACTATTTTATCCTTTACCATATATTATTTAATTCTAGTCAAACCTCCTACACTAGAATGTTTAAGGATATTTTAGTAAATTTATAAATTACAATATAGTACGATACAATCAAACCAAACAATAAAAATGTTACTCCTTAAACAACAACAAACAATACAGTCTAGCTAAACATTGTATCTACCATACAGTCCAATACAATACAATACATTATGAAACAATGAGTAACAATGATCCAAACATAGTGTAAATCATTTGAAAACATATTTAATATTTAGTTGGTGTGATATAATTTCTAGTGTAGGTTGTACTGTATAGTGTATAGTTATGTCTGACCTACCACAATTTTAAAGTACTTCATCCGTCTAAAATTATTTATCGTAATTTTAAAAAATATCTATTTCTAAATTATTCTTTGTATCTTATATTAAAAGTTCATCTTATTAAGAAACATTTTTCGTATTACTTGTCAATTTACAAAATCAAGATAAAATTAATTACATTTTTCTCATTTTTATCTTCACACAATTAATTTTTTTTGAAAGTGTAAACAAGATTGTAAAGGTCCAAAAAAGTTTTTAAAGGTTAAATTAGTAAAATAATCCTTCTTATTTATGATTGCTTAAGGCGTGTAGATGAAAAAACATGCAACTCATATGAAACAAAGGAAGTATTTGTTATCTTAGAAGTTTAAGATAAGTTTTCCCTTCGTTTTATTCTTTGTAGTAATTATTCTTGAAGACAACAGCCACCTCAATAACATAATCCGGATAAGAATTAGGAATGTCTTCTTCCAACTCGTTCTAGAATGAGTGTTATGACAAATAACAAGAAGAAACTAAAGGAGAAGTTTGTCCAATAGTAACAAAGGGTGCTTTCACAATTAGTTGACAAGTTTCCATCCTTTTTCTAACATGCTTGAATATTCTGCTCAACAAAGTGGTTTGCAGTTTGACAAACCCTTTCTTTTTCCATGTAGGATGGATTGACCCAGAAGTACAATATGAAGGAATGAAAA
>NC_064292.1:48798000-48807938 GCF_019186545.1 Solanum stenotomum
CCCCCCCCCCCCCCCCCCCAAACGTTTTTAGCTAACAACATCAACCTCATTTTTCTCTAGGTCAACGTTAAAAATTTGATAAAAGACCAAAAAGGCTTAACTATAGTATATGTTAGATGTTTTCGTGAGCGGTAAACAACAAATCTCCCCTTATTTTGAGAAAGTTGATGACTGAGTAATGACCAGAGGTTATATTTTAATTAAGACAATGAGATTAAAATAGTAAAAACTTCCAAACTACCTCCTAATGGTGAGTTAATAATGACATTTAATAATTTTTGTTATAACAAACATTATTTATGTAAATTATCTTTATCGCCCGTTAAACATCTTATTTGATAATCACTCAACTAATTGAAGGATTAGCATTAGCTTTCGGGAAAAAATGACCTTTTTTTCTTTTAAAATATTAAATATTCTGATCTAAATTCAATTAATCATATATAATTAATGTAATTTGTAATGATCCTTGCTTTACCCGTGAACATGATTATACTTTATGGAGAGGACACATGTGGACCTTTTTTTTAAAAAAAAAATCTTTGTTTTCAAAAAAATTATTTTTTTGTAGTGCAATTAAAGTAATTTTTTTTGTGGTGCATATTTAGCATTTATTATATGGTTGTGACATAAAAATAACTTGTCTTTTCTTCTTAATGAGAAGGAAAAATAGGTTGGGGGTTGTTGGAGATATGTGAGAGATATTATTTTTTCCCTTTAAATTTTACTCCCTCTTTGTAAATTATTATCGTAGCAAAAATCACGTTAATTAATAAAATTAATAGTAATATATTAAGGAATTGATTTGTGAGTCATTTGTACAATGGTAGGATATACAGTGGCGGAGCCACTTTATAATTAGAGGATTCATCCGAACCCCCTTCGGCGGAAAATTATATTATTTATATATGGTTAAAATAAATTTTTAGGTATATATAGTAGATGTCAAACCCCTTCGGCCACTTCTTGTGTCTATTTCTTCAAATTTTGAACCCCTTATTGAAAATCCTAGTTCCGCCACTGAGGATATATATAAGAACTATTTTTATAACGAAAGGTATATCAACTTTAAATGACAAAGTTAAGACGTACATTAGACCATTTTCCATAAATATAATACATTGTTTATTAAATTATTCTTATTTAATAATATCTTTTGAAAATTAAACACTATTTAAAAAATGGAGTATAGTGTATAATTGAAAAAAACATAGTAATAATTTATATTTTTGAACATTTATTATAGGACAATATTTTTTCTAAGATACTACATATTTTTAGACGAAGGGAGTATTGTATTGTATAATTAATTAAAGGGAGATATCATTTAAAAGAATCACGTCTACTTAATTAATGTGCTAAACTCGTACAATGCAAGTGATTTAATTAGTTGAAATTGAACTGCCTGAATATATTGGTTTCAATATAACGTCATTAATTTTTCCAAATGATACTTTTTTTTTCTGATTGCGATCAGAATTTGAAATTTATGCGTTTTTACCATGATCTCAACTTAATTCTATAATAGACGGCTTCATACAAAGTCAAATATTCATAACTATTTAGCAAATTCTTAATATATACAAGATCTGAACAAAAATTATTGGGTTCACGTCAGTGGCGGAGGCAGGAATTATATCAAGGGGGTTCAAATAAAAAAAATGTTGTTGCTTGGAATCAAACCCGTGACCCAAAGCTCACATAGGTTGAATCCTGACCCCCATAAACCATTGAGCTACTCCTTTGACATATGCTCAGGGGGTTCAATTTTAAATATATACACGTACACAAAAAAATTGATCTTATATATATAGTGTAATTTTTTTTCCGAGGGGGGTCGGATGACCCCCCTGGACACACTATAGATCCGCCCCTGGTTCACGTGAATCTGTAATTGAAATTCTAGATCTGTCCCCGGCTCTTCTCTCGTCCTTTTTGATGTTGGCTTTATTATTTTGATTAATGTTCAAGAACTTGATTAAATTTTTAATATCATGACATCTCCATTTATCCTTTTTTTAGCGAGTATTATTACGTGAACTTAATTTTGAATCACTTCTTAAATAATAGGACAATAATATAACATACATTAGAAAAGAGAATACCCTTTTAATATAAGGTATACCCTTCAGATCCTTTCTTAAGAGATGAAGCAATTGTCACTCAACAGCTCAAAGCTGACTGATACGCTCTGCGTGCTTGCCTACTAGCTTCCCATTCCAATAATTAGTATTACTAAGCAACTAAATTCAGACAATATTAATAAGAATAAAATTTTTTCTTTGAACTAATAAAATAACTAACAAATAATAAATACATAAAATTAAGCAAATAAGTAGATATGAAGGTGTCTTTTAATGACAAAAATAAAAACTAGAACGGTGATTAATTTCCTCCACTAATATTGGCAGCAATTAATGATTTGCTTCTTATAATTTTGTTGAATTAATTTCTAATGATCATGACATCTCCATTTATCCTTAGTATCTCTAGAATAAGGATAATAATTAATTTCTTAATTACTTGAAAGTGACATGGTTCAACAAAAACATAACCTAATTTTATAATTTTGTTCGAACAAAAAAAGTATTTATAACAATACATTCAATTGAAAGCTCATCAATTAATACGATCAATACACATATTTAAACAAATACAATTTAAAGAACAACTCAATTACAAAAAAAAAAAAATTTATCAAAATAATCTATTCGATAATTAATTTCATCAAAATTCGAAATAAGAAATCTATCACCCATGATCAAACAAAAAAAATGCATAAATTATTGTCAAAATTATAATATCCACATCAACAAAAAGTAGAAAAGTATAGAAAACTTTTTAATATGTCTTGTAGGATAGACTTGAGGATTTTTCACGTTCAAATTGTCTTGAAAAATAGTGTACACGAATATAGTCTTTCGGAATCGAGTTCATTTGAATTCATTATTTTAGTACGATACATTAATTTGTATGCAAAAATTTCACTAAAATTAAAATAATAATAAATATAAGTCCACAATTTTTAAAGTATAATAAGCACAATAATAAAAACCTAAATGTTAAACCCAAAAGTTTTAAGGAAAAGGGTCTGAAAAATACTCCAACTTTGGCCGAAATTGTTGTTACGATATCAGACTTTATGGAAGACCTTTTACCCCCTGCACTATTTAATAGTGTATTTTAAAGGCATATATGTGCCCACGTGGACACATTACTATTTATAATGATGCAATATTTCTGATGTCTACGTGGACACATATATACATTTAAAATACACTATTAAATAGTGCAGAGGGTAAAAGGTCCTTTCCAAAGTTTGATATTGTTACAACTATTTCAGTCAAAGTTCGAATATATTTCAGACATTTTTTCCAAAATTTTAAGTTCTTAATCCGCCTCGAGGTATACATCACTTTCCTATGTCAATCATGTGACTAAAATCAAGGTTAGAAGCTTTAATATTATGTCCTAAGTCAATTCTTTTCCCCACCATGAAATCTAATTAAATTTAAATTTGCACTGAAAAGTCCATATTAACAGAGACAAAAACTTTGATCAAAAAAGAAGTACTACCAATCCCCATCATCCTTATTGATACGCCCTAAGCCAATTATCCATAACTCGTAAGTCTATACCAAATCATATATTATAAGGACTAAACTCAGAATATACAAATGACTGACGAACCAAAAATATTATGTTTCCTTTATTTAATTAATCTCTTCCAATTAACAAAAAAAAAGACTTATACTAAGATTTTTTTCCCTTTAATTTTTTTCTTTTGGGTGGGGGTTGGGATGTGTGTGTTTAAGTATAGTCTATTAATGTAGTAGTCAAAGTAGCTACAACCTTCTATTTGACTATGGAGTTAAACCCTAATTTGTTTTATATATAATTTGTACAACAACACAATTACACTATTTGATTTACTTTCTATTTTTATGTAAACTTTAATAAGTTGTAGTGGATATATTCGTTGGCAATATTTATTTTGATCACATGGATGTTGTCTTCTCCACTAGGCCTTAAGTACATTTGAACTACCCTCCCCCCTACATTAATAAAAAGCATATAGCTATATTTTGTTGTTGCTAAAATGTGTTCAAACAACATAATCAATGACCTATTATTTTTGTTGTTGGTATTTTGTCAAAAATATTAGTCAAATATTTAAGTTTTCCTAAGAAAAATGTTATTTACTCTTTAGTTTAGAATTACACAAAGATTTGTTGGACTCAATTCAAAGATACTCTTAATATAGTGTAAATTCAGTTATTTACTTTAGACCATATATGTGCGATATTTTCAAAAGTTTCACACTATTGAGAGTATCAACTACACGTTTTGATTTTGTTTGATATGAAGGGAAAAAAAATATTTTTTAATTTTTTCATGTTTGAATGATCGAAATTAAAAAAAAAAAAAAAATTCTAGAAAAACAAGATCCTTAGAAATGAGGAAAGTGATCGTTTCCCTCATTGAAGTAGAGAGAAAAAGTTTTATGACTGACATTTCATTCCTCCCTCCGACCACANTCCTATCCCCTTATAGTGTTTGCTTAGATTTTATATTAATATATTTGAGACAATATCTTTTGCTTACTTACTTACCATCAGATATTAAGTAATTTATTTTTCAAGAAAATATTTTCCTTCAGCTATTAATAAAACGCACACCTAATAATCTCCCCCTTAAGTAAGTCTTACACTAGCTATCACATCGTGAGCTTATTTTTAGATTAATTGTATGGTACCTAAGTGCTTATGGCCACCAAGGTTCACTACGTTTTTGTATGAGTCTGCAAAGCTACGTATAAAGATAGTAAATCAACTAATAGACAGGTAAAGACAACAAATCAGGCCCCATGCCATCACTCCATCACCTTCATATATACTCGTCCCACCAAATTATTGACTCAAATATCAGCGGTTGGGCTAAAACAATTCAAAGATACTCTTAATATATTGTAATATAATTCACTTTGGACCAAATCCACATATTTTTCTCTAAAAGACCTCATTACATTAAGAATATCATCAACTACACCTTATATGTAGCTTCTTTTTCTTTTCAGATATCAATATGAAATTTTCTTTGCACACCGAACAAGATCTACCCTTATTGTTCCAATTAGAAGAGTATTAGTTGAGTCGTCTGTCTACAAAAAGATAAAATTATTTTTAGACATACTTTAACAATTGAAATTATTAAATATTTTTCTTAAGAAGTGTATACAAATCAATACTAATATGAATATCATGGAGTATAAAATGTAAAAGGCTTTTGCTAGGCTTGAAAAAAGAATAGTTTTTTTTTGTCTTATGATTAGAAATAAATAGACAATACTATACCCAAAGAGACTTCAACTGTCCAAATTAAATACCACAAACTACCACAATACTCTTTGCTCTTTCATTTTTAGTTAATTTGTGGTCCAAATTTTTTCTTTCTTTTCCAACTGTGCCAACTTGGTCCATTTAATTCACCTCTCAAAAGTTATAACTCTCTTTACATTTTATTTTATTATATATATACATGTCTAATTGCTTTACTTGTAAGTGCACATACAAACAAGTTACAATATTTTTGTAACAACATTTTTGCCAAAATGGCCACACCTAGTTTTTCAATTATTTTGAGCCTTTTGTTGATTATTGGAGTGGGTATTTCCCAAAGTGAAGCTAGGGCATTTTTTGTGTTTGGTGATTCACTTGTTGATAGTGGAAATAATAATTATTTGGCTACTACTGCAAGGGCAGATTCACCACCTTATGGTATTGATTATCCAACACGTAGAGCAACTGGTCGTTTCTCTAATGGCTACAACATTCCTGACCTTATCAGTTGAGTCCATTTTGCTCTTTTTTTAAATGTTTTTTTAATTTGACGTTTTCTTCGTATGACTTATAGGTCACAGGGTTAGTGATGCTTGCATCAGGATAGGGTGACTATGTCACATTTTTATCATAGAGTAGTGGTGGTTCTTTTCTAGATTCTGTGTGAATGCGAGATACATGCTCTGTACACTATGTCGAGTTCACATGAACCAAATATTTTCGACGCGGAGTGTGAATTATGTGTAAAATTTATTAAAACTATAACTAGTAGTAGATATGAATCTTTTCCCCTTAAGAATATAATAAGTTAATGCTAAGAACTTTAAAGTTTTGAACTCATAGAAAGTTTAAATCTCGGGTACGCCTTTAACATTTGGAGAATTGTAGAAAAATTGTAAAGTTGTCTCTGTAAGTCACGAGTTTGAGCTGTGAAATCGGTTACTGATGCTTGTGCTAGGATAAACGACCTACATTGCACCCTCTTAGGGTGCGACCCTTTTTTTGTACACTACATGAACATGAAATACTTTGTGCATCAAACTGTTTTTTACACTAGTATCTAATTACATGTGTTTTTGCCTCTTTTATGAAAGGAACTTACTTATGAACACTAACATTATAATTCTAATCTATTCTAGCTGACAACCTATCTTATTTTTCAGATTACTTATCCTACTTTAATTTTTAAGACAACTACCTGTAGTTTTCTTTTATAAATTTAACTTTTATATATCAATAGTATAAAAAAAAAATTTCACTATAAGATAATCTAAAATACTAGCTGTAACCGTCCACAAAGAATAAGACTAAATTCACCTGAAAATAAGACAAGTTACTTGTTACAAGTAATATGTTTAAGTACATTGATAGCATATCAATTCTTTTCACTAGAAATGTACAAAAGGTAAATCCTTCTTCAAGGTTGACCTAGTACTAGTATAATTTTTTTTTTTACATTGTCAGTATATATAAGTTAAACTTGTGATAGATACAGTTGATCAACTTCGATTATTTTACTTTTTTTCAGGTCAACAAATTGGTTCATCAGAATCTCCCCTACCTTACTTGAGTCCAGCTCTTACTGGACAAAGACTTCTTGTTGGTGCTAACTTTGCATCTGCTGGAATTGGAATTCTAAATGACACTGGAATCCAATTTGTACATACAAAACTTTAGTCTAAATTCAAATTATTTTCAACATTTAACATGTTAAATTGTTTGACTAATGATAATATATATACGCAGATTAATATTATTCGAATGCCACAACAATTGGATTATTTTAGACAATATCAACGTAGAGTGAGTGGACTAATTGGTGAAGCAAGTACTCAAAGACTTGTAAATCAAGCTCTTGTTCTTATGACTCTTGGAGGCAATGATTTTGTCAACAACTATTTCCTTGTGCCCAATTCTGCGCGATCGCGCCAATATTCTATTCCAGATTATGTCCCTTATTTGATAAGAGAATATCGTAAAATCTTGATGGTACGTATTGAATTTCTATGTGTGACACGAATTGTTAGGGATACTTTCAGAGATTTCCCCTTTTGATTTAGCTTTGTAACATGACCTTCATTTAACATAACATTTATAACAAAGTAAGTTTTTCACCAACATAATTGGTTGTCAATTGCTAGCTGTTTTTTTAAAAAAATGACATATCATTAGAACGATTCAGATAACATTAATGTTGTTGAAGTAATTGAATGCATATTGAAGTTATGTACTTTTGTATAGGTAGATAATAATACCTACCAAAAATATAGATAAGTTTTATTATTATAGAAACTAATATACCTTTTCATGATGTTACTTCAGAATGTGTATAATCTTGGAGCTCGTCGTGTAATTGTGACTGGAACTGGACCATTAGGTTGTGTCCCAGCAGAACTAGCTCAACGTAGCAGGAACGGGGAATGTTCACCCGAGTTGCAACAAGCTGCAGCCCTGTTTAACCCACAGCTTATGCAAATGCTGCAGGGGTTAAACAGAGAACTAGGCAGCAATGTTTTTATTGCTGCAAATACACAACAAATGCACACTAATTTCATTACTAATCCACAAGCATATGGTAAAATCAATGCAACATTTAAATTTACATGTCCTGTTCAGGTTTAGTGGCAGAGCCAGGATTTTTACTAAGGGGTTCAGTATCCTGGCTCTGGGCTCTGGCCTATGGTTTGTGTCATTAATATTGACAATTGATTCCATTTTTGACAGGATTTATAACATCAAAGGTAGCATGTTGTGGACAAGGACCATATAACGGTCTTGGTCTATGTACACCGCTCTCTAATTTGTGCCCGAATAGAGATATTTACGCGTTTTGGGATCCGTTCCATCCATCTGAGAGGGCAAATAAGATCATTGTGCAACAAATCTTGTCCGGTACGACGGAGTACATGAATCCAATGAATCTCAGTACAATTCTGGCTATGGATTCAGAGGCATAATATATAAACATATCTGGAATCTGTTCACTTGTACCTTTTGTTGCTAATTTTTTTTGGCTATAAATAAGTTGTATGCAGCACCTCATGTTGTGCTACTTTTAAATTTACAAAAGTTTGGTTGTGTGTTATGTTTTTATCCACATAATTCAGTAATCTAATTTGTAGGGTGGAGTGTGATATTGTTGAAAATGTAAACCAAAGTGTTTTCAATTTATATAATATATGAAGTGAAATAGTTTCATGGCATGTAATTTTGGTACTTTCATTTGATCAAATTTGGTGAATTTAGTATATGTTGCAAAATTATTCAAAGAGAAAAGGGTAAAAAATGTCCCTATTTTGGATGGAATTCCTCAAATCAAACAAAAATATCCAATTTCCCTAAATAATGCATTTCTTTGTTTTAATTTAATTCGACCTGACCCACTAAATTAAATAACCCGAATCAAATTTAAACCCAATTATTATAACTAGGGTCACACTTAGGTAGTAGACAAAGTAAAAAGACATTTTTATCCTTTTCGCTTGATATGGTGTTGTTGTTATGGCCAACTACTAATAGTATCACTTTCTTCATTTTTAGACTTTTGAGAAATCAAGGACCTATTCGTAGAGACGGAATCAAGATTTGAAGTTTATGAATTTGAGTTCTTTTAGTCTTTTATTATTACTGGATTTTAAATTAATAATTTATATGTAAATAAAATAATTTCTTAATACAAAAAATTTAAACTAAAATTATTGAGTTTGTCCCAACTCGAAACGTACTGCACATTGGCTTCTCCTCTGAGGCAACGCATATGACATTAATTATTCAAGTTAAAAAGTACTTTATGTGTGGATTCTTTACCACACTTGAAAGATTTCAACTCATCATCCTCATCTTCAAACTTATTCACAATTTTGAAGGTGCTTTTGACTACTCTAAGGATGACAATAGGACGGGACTGGAGAAGGGCAGGTTTTGCTTTATGCGGGACGGGGTGGGTTAGTATATTTGCGGGTCTATACAGGTTTGCCCCACAACCGCCCCATCCAATGCCATCCCTAGTGACCACATGAAATCTTATTCAAAATATTTATGACTTTTTATTGTAGTAGAAAGTTGCGAGAAAACAAAATGTACCATCCTATCATAATCACAAACTTACCAAGAATTTTAAAATTACATTTTCAAAACCTTCTATGTGACGATAAATTTCAAATATCTTGACAAGCATTAATTGATAATTCGATAAAACAAACATGTTTACTATTATGGATTAAAATTTAACTAATTAATTTTTTAAATGTATATAACTTAATTAGATCCTTCAAGATTCTCCTTTAGCCAATGCACGCCTTGTACTAGATAATTTTGTTTAATTTCTCCACTTTTTTCACATGAAATTATCATGTTTTATGAGTATGGGCCTCACGTGATCTTTTTTCCAACCAAAAAGTAAAGATACCCTAGCTGAGATATCAAATTTATTTTCTTTGGACATGCTAAGATTTGATTAATTTAGATAAATATCAGGTTGAAATGTCAACAGAAATAAAAACACTAGGTGATTTCTTTTTATGTGTCCTAATTTTGACAGATAAAATTATATATCATACATATTGTTGTTGGCGAAAGATAACATACTAGCCCCCTCTA
>NC_064292.1:48807945-48913167 GCF_019186545.1 Solanum stenotomum
CCCCCCCCCCCCCCCCCCCCCTATATATTATCTATATATAACAATGTTTCTTAACTCTTTTTCCACCTTGAACTAAAGAGTAAAGCCTTCTAAATACATTTTTTTAGCTGAAATCAATTAAGAAATGGAGAGGAAAATTTTTGGGTTTTTCTTTGTGATTCTCTTGATTTTTGCCTCACGTAAGTCTTCCATTTTTATTTGTTTTCCTTATTTTGTCCTAAATCTACTTGTTCACTCTTTCCTTATCTCATAAATCAATCAATTAATTAAGTACTTATCAATCTTAATTAATCAGTTGGGATCGAATATATGAATTATTAACCGTCTATTCAGATCGTTAGTATTCATTATACTACTAAATTTATTCAACATTAATTAAACCTTTCTATGTGGCAGCGTACTGTTTGTCTTAAAGTTTTACAGCTGCTATAGTGATGTGTTGTTAATTGTTATATATGTATACTCATATTTGACGTTGAGATCTAATTTAACTGTTATAAACAAAAGTATGCAAAATTACTTTTTTGTCCTTTCTATGCTATAAACGAAAAAAAACTTCTAGTCTTTAATTCCTCATGAATTTATGACTGTACAAAAATATTGTTACAACAAGGTTTGATGGTATACTAACCGTCACCAGAAAAAAAAATAGCGATGGATAACTTTTGTCCTTAAACTATAAAAGTTCGTCATTAATCTTATTTAACAATATATTAGATCAGACAGATTATCAAAAAATCGTGTTAGCTATGGATTATTTAACGACGATTTTTGTATCTAAGTCCTGTTTTTGTTTAGTACATCAATATACCTCAACTAATTATTTATTTATTTTTTTGTTGATAAATATATATATGGATTATGCAGAAATGGGAATAATGATGCCACAAGTAGAAGCAAGAGTTTGTATGTCACCTAGCCATAGCTATCATGGTCCATGTTGGCATGATCACAATTGTGCTATTGTTTGCAGAAATGAAGGCTTCTCTGGTGGTAATTGTGTTGGTATCCAACTTAAGTGCTATTGCACTAAGCTATGTTAGTTTTTTTATTTTCATTTTTCACTTGGTGTGATGTCAGCCTGTTGGACCTATTCTGAAGCCGGACTAATTTCGAAGTCATGCAAAGAAGATATGTTGACTTTTGTTTTCTTTTCCTTTTGATAGGCTTGAATGTAATGCATGCATCTATGTTTCAATTTGTGTTTAGTAATATGGTCAAATTGTGTCAAACCTCTCTATAATAACATTACATTATAATGACTCAACACCCTTCCTCATATAGTCATTTTAACATAGCTTTGGAGTTTCAAGTATATTTTGAACAAAAATGGATATAGTCAGACCTCTCTATAACATCCATTCTCTATTATAAAATTTCATTATAATGGACAATTTCTTAAGAACCAAAACGTTAACAACACTGTTATAGAGAGGTTTGACGGTATATTTTACATTATTCCAACAGGTGACAAATTATGCTTTAACATAAGTACATCATTTTCTCTAGAAAACAAAAGGAATCAAAGCTTTAACATTCTTAGGAAAATTTTCAAATTTAGAAAGGTACCATTTCCTAGTAACATTACTCCTTGCTGACAGATATAAAGCTACACCCACAGCACAGCAAAACGAAAACGATGTCTGGGAGATGAATGAGATCCCTACAAAGCCAAGAATCTCGAAAAGATAATGAGGGCATATGACCATACTGAAAAGGCCGCCTTGCGGAATTTTATAGCCCTTCTCTTTACTGCCTCTGAGCTTGGAAAGGAGGTAATGATGATAAAAGTTGCCACTGATTCCGACTAAGAATATCAGTACACCGATAGACTTCAAATCGATTTCAGGCTCCGTATATTGTAGAGTTAAGTGTTGGATGTAGATCATCACTGCAGCCAGCATAAAATAGGAGGATGAAATAAGGAGTACTGATCCAAGGATCATCCCACCACTGTATTTGTGAACAAACAGAACCTGCAAAACAGAATGGGCAAAGCTCATTACTCCTCAAAGTAACTGTCTCGTCTGAAGAATAATACGCGTATAGTGCATGGACATACGACAAGCGAATCGGATTAATATAAGCAGCACGGATATATATATATATATATCAGATTTCTAGTGAATACAAAGCAATCAGTTTGGAACAAGTTACGTAGTTCCTTGTCTGGGATGAATACTTCGAATCACTAGATCGTGCTGAAGATAGCATTGAATGGTATGAACTAGTGGAACGAAGTAGGAATCTTGTATGCTATATAAAGGCAATATCAAGCAGCAAGAACAGTATATAGAACAGTGGGAAAAATAAGTGATAGTACCAAAAAATATGGTAGTTTAGGTGCAAAGAATGGAAGGCTTACACAACAGGAGCCTCCTATATAACTGGCTATGCAGGTACACAATAGCAAACGAAGATTCTCTAAATGACGAAGGTTGTTAAGGCATAATTTATTTTGATAACCGTGGTGTCATACAACTCGACTTATTCCAGGGGATACTTGTCACCTCTCACCAGCAATAAATACCAGCAATAAATATCAGTTAACTCTGTCCACCAAGGCTAGACCAAATGAGATGAAATCACTTAGTGTTTTTGTTGTCTCTGTTGGGATTTGAACTTGAGACCTCATAGTTCTCAACTCATTTCATGACTACTAGACCTCTTGGGTGCACATATCAAGAACGTATAGGAAGAGTTTCATGAAAACATTTACTACGACAGACGGAAGACTAAATTCTAGTAGGATCATTGGCTTAGGCATACTCCATGAGAGAGAAATTACATGATCATTTCATTGTCAAACGAACTACATGATCGTGTTATATTAACCTCATTCCCCTGAAGCTACTACAGTCAAATGCAAAGGAAACCGTAGTGGGAAGTTTAGCTTCAAACATAAGTCTAGACCTTGGCCTTGGCAACAACTACGGAGAAGAACGGAATCCAATCAGTGCAATAGGTACTATATGCCTAGACCAGTAATTGCAACATTCTTCAATTGGTTTGGAAGGAAGCAACAGAAAAGTACCGGTAAATTCGGAAGATCACTCAAATTTCTATCTTGTAGACTATATGGAGGGAGAGGAACCTGAAATGCTAGCCAAGGAATCTCCAAATAAGTTCATAACTCCAAATATTTTCCATCAACTGATTCTAAAGATCATCAAAAATAACCAAAAAAAAAACACTAGTATGTATTACCCAAATTCAATTGAGTCCGTCAAGGCATTAGGCCTAACTCACACCCCAAAAGCTACTAGCTCAAAGGGAGAGGATTGCCCAAAACCAGAGCCTAATGTTTTTTTCCAAGTCCAATGTGGGATCATTCTCATCAACATTCCCTCACACCCGCTCGGATCTGAACATTCTTTATCTGAGGTTTCACAAGGTGTATATTCACAACCCCACACAGTCAGGGATACCACATAGAACAAGTAAACCTGACTCTGATACCACGTAAAGTTTAAGACCCGAAAACAATAAAGACGACGAATATTTTGGGAGAATTTCCTCTATATTTGTATTCACAATATGACCAACTTATACACTTCAACAAAAATAACTTTTAGCAGCAATAAATATGCACATTAATTAACAAAATATATTTATCGACAATTAAGCTATGACCGTCAATTGAAAAGAAAAAAAAAGTTTACCTCAAGAACCCTTTTGAAGAAATGTATAGTAACAGCAGATTTAAGTAACATAAACCTAGTTCCACCATCTGGGTGCATAAAAAAATGAAGCAAAACCCACAACACAAGCAGGTGCATAAAGTATAAACATCCCTACTTTACTAGACATTTTTCCCTGCAGAAAATTACTATTAGAGGAACCAGAATTTGCATTAACATTCCAAAATTTGGAGTATTGGAGATGTTTTCCAGCAATTTCAGAAACACCCAAATAAGCTAAAAACAAAAAAGTTATCAAAGTTATTGCTGTGATAATTGAAGAGCCCTCTTCAAACACAAAATTTTGAAACATTTTCACAGTTTTTTTTTGTGATTTTTTTCCCCAGATCTCTTTATTTAATAAAACTTGAAGGAGACCGCCATAGAGTATTTATAATGTTAATTTTGGTGTGGATAAATATGAACTGAATCTCCTTTTACATCACTTCCAGAAGAATGAAAAAGAAAAGAGTTTTATAATGGTTTTATAAAAAAAAAAATTATCGGTTATATGTTTGGTATCAATTTTTAATATTGGGTTAATATAACTCATTAAGACGATAGTAAGTTACTACTATATCCTTCATAAATATTAAATATTAATAATTTAACATAACTAGACACTATATCACTATTCTACACTACGGTCTACACACATTTCACATGTCATAGTACTTCTACTTCACATCAGAAATTCCATATTATGTTTTGGTTGTAACATGTTATTGTTGCCTTCATACTACATCTACTCTTATTGATTCAATTTCTCATTATATTTCTTGTTTCACTATATCAAAGTATTTACAGCTAATTTGATTGTCTCACCGGACAGTGCCAAATTGTTTGGAAAGTAAGAAATCATATATTTATTTTATGAGCGTTTTCTTATTTGGGTAAACCGAAATCCGAACCGTTAATGATCAAAATCGATAAATAAAAAACCGATAAATTAAACTGATAATACATAAAACCTAATCGAAACGACTGATGCACACCACTTGGTCCAAGTCTTATAGAAAGAAAATTTTGTTGGAAGCACCATCCTCAAATAAGACTGCAGTACTCAATCCAAATTTAATAATTTAATTAAGACTCCAATGTAGACTCGGACTCCTGATACTAGATGGAAAAAAAGAGTTTAAATAATAAAAATAAATTAAAATTTATTATTTCTTTGCGTATTTAATATTTCTATTTTGTATTATTTCATACATATTATAAATATAGTTATAAGTTGATCTACACACTTATTGTGATTGAAAATAAATTTTTGATCAACTTGATATACATGTACAATGAGAGTAATGATTTAAGTAGATAAAATGTGGAAAAAGTTGAGATATGAAACTAAAAAAACATGTAAAAGAAATGTTTTGGAGCGAATAAAGTTAAGAAAATCATGGAAAGTACTCTTGGGCGGTCCGGAGGGGATCATCACGATTCCTCTTTTTTCGAGAATTTATAATTTCGATATTAGTGTATGAACAATTATCTCTCGAGTATATGTTTAGATTCGGCCTGATTGAAAAATTGAATGAAACATGTAATAATGTATTGTTATAGATTAAGAACTATAATTCATTTTGAGGCGATAGAGGGATTATATCATTCGAGCTATTTTTTTCTTAATCAAAGTCAAAATGAGTTTCATTTTATTTAATTCCTACGTAAAATATAAATATTTTATTTTATTTATTCATTTTAATCAATTGAGAGTGTTTATTATTTTTTTTAGGGAAAATACATAAAAACACCCCTGAACTTGGCAGCAAAACTTACTTTAATACTTTAACTTTACGGGTAATTATTTACCCCCCTAATCTTATTACAAGTGAATTTAATAGCACCCGGATGGCTGATGTGGCAAATTTCAAAAACACCAGCGCGTAAATAAAGAAAAAAAAAATTAAATGGGGCCCTTTTTTGCCCTTTCCAGCCAATACAATTTTTTCCCATTTCTTCTTCTTCTTCTTCCTTGCACCCATCACCCCAAACCCAACTCATTTCTTTTCTTTTTAATTATTTCTTCTTCCTCACAACCTGCACACCCTCTCCTCTCGTTCCTCTATGCATCCTTTATCTCCGATTTTCTCCTTCTTCTAAGTAGTTTATATTTCTAATAAGAGAAAATTTCAAATCAAAATAACAAATCTTTAAAAAATTTCAACAAAGAATTAACAAAGTGTCAGAACCTTAAAAAATAACTAATCATCTAACTTTAAACATTACTTATTCTATACCTGGATATGTATTAGGAAGTTAAACAAGAAAATTAACAATAAATCTAAAAAGTTAAGCACACTGATTTTGCACAAATCTGAAAGCGCCATTGTTGATGTAAGTTGAAGCTTCACTTAGCTGAAAAAAGAGATTAATGGAAGTAATAATAAATCATTACAAAGTAATGAAAATAGAATGAATCGGTCAGAATTTTAGAAGTTAAGAAATTGACCCAAATGAAATAATGAAGATGATGGGTGAATAGTGAAAATAAAAATAAAGAAAAAGTATTTTTTTTTCAATTATCCGACGTGTCATCGATGTGGCATAGAGGTGGCGCTTAAGTGGCGCGCGTGCATTTCACCCATAAGTATGAAACTGGTATTGTATGTGTAAGGTGCTATTAAATTCACTTGAAATAAGTTTAGGGGGGTAAATAATTACCCGTAAAGTTAAGGTACTAAAGTGAGTTTTGCTGCCAAGTTCAAGGGTGTTTTTATGTATTTTCCCTTTTTTTTATATTAATAAATAACTATATTAAATGATATTAATTAAATTTAATTTTTTAAATTATTATAATAAAATATATTTTTATAAAACAAGCCAAAAGATATATTAGATTCGCAAATGTCAAATAATATGAAAAGAAAGAAGTACTATGATCTCAAACTTTGATGAAAGCATTCAAATTCATCATTTGTCACAATTCACATTCACTATCAGATTTTCTTCATAAATCATAAATAGAAGTGGTTAGATGTTGCCCATGATGGCTATCGACAGAAGGTTTAATACGTGGGACCTTTTTGACGATCCCGTATTATTTTGAGAGTCAAATAACTTTTTATTTAATCATAGTTTTTTTTTCTAAAAATATTATGAATTACTCCTATTAGTTATATTGACTTAAGTATTTTTCTTTTAATAGTTTTTAAATATAATTTTTTATTTTAAAATATTAAAAGAATTTATATTCAAATTAATGATCAAAATTAAGTGTTTTAACTCTCGTATTCTGAACATGTTTTGTATAAATTAAGATAAGACGAAACAAATAAAAAGGTCAATTTGTCATTGCACTTAAAATAGTTTAAATTTATTACTAAACTTTCTGAAATAATTCAAATTTAATCACTATTTTCCTCCGTCATTATAGTTAATTTAATTTTGGAGGATTAAAACACGATTATTGAGTGATCTTATATATAGTTCAAGAATAATTTGACTTTACATGTAGCCAAGTAGGGACAAAATTAATATGTTTATGAATTTTTTAAATTGGGACAAAGGCAATATCTTCCTTATTATATCTAGCAATTACTATTCTAATTGGGTTGTGGGAAGGGATGGGTATGGTATGGTATGGTATGACAGAATTTGAAACTTTGTTATAGTAATTTCATTTTCGATTTATAAAATTATTAGATCATTATTATATAATTTGATTTGGTATAGTTCGATATTTTGAAGTTTGATTTCGAAATTTTTACGATATGGTAAATCAGTAACATAGTTTGTTTAACTTCGACCAATATATACTTGTATAATAGAGTATTATGACTTCAACAATTCACAAAATGTTTCAATTATATCATACGAACACATTGTACATGTAAAAATATATTTATTAAAAAAAGTACAAACAACTCCTTTTGTTAATCAATTACATTTCGATAAAAATAGAGTAGTCACAACTTCAACTTTTAAACATTTGGTTTATACTATTACTAGGTTGCATATTTGTTTGTATTTAATAATATATATATATAATTTTTTTTAAATAACTCCATTGATCATTGATGTGCAAAAACTTACAATTTGAGTTTGGCATACCAAACTTTGTACATGATCATTGAGGGGAGTTCACTGAGCTATACTTAGTCAAAACCTATGGGGGATCGTAAATGATATGGGATGGTTTGTTCATTTTGATCCTAAAAGAGTGAATATCCCATTTGTCCATATTGACTAGCCCCTTTACTTGATTGGAAAGCTCAGTATGAGAGTAGAAGACATGATTGACTCAAAATATGGCTCATGCTTGCCAATTTATCAGCTGGTCTATTGGCTTCTCGAAAACAATGCTTGATTTCAAATCCATGCTTTTCAACTAACTCTTGGATTTCATTGATGATGTGTAGAATCCTCCAAGGCACTTTCCATTCCCTTCTGACGCATTTGATAATGAGGAGAGAGTCGGTTTCTCCAATGATCACACTATGTCCATTATTTACACACCATTTTATGCCAAACAACATTGAAGCTGCTTTTGCCATGTTGGATGTTCCTGGTCCCAGATGTATTGAGTAAGCACAAATAATTCTTCCTTCATTGTCTCTGACCACTCCCCCTCCTCCACATATACCACGTAAACAACTTCCATCACTATTTAACTTAACAATGTGGGGGGAGGAGGGGGGGGGGGGGGAGGTTTGTTCCATTTGATAGCTCTGAAACTCTTTGCTCAATGTTTGCTTCACAAGCATTGCAGATTGCACTCCATTCCTCTCCTAAGTTGGCTCTTTTAAACTTCATTTTTAGAACTTGCCCAAGAGTATTTAGAACATTAGTCTTGGTCCTATAGAAGGATACCCTCAAGTTTTCAAACTTTCTACTACATCTTGCTTTCCATAGCTCCCACACTATGATTAAAGGAATAATTTTGGTTATATAGGTAGCAAAAATATTGTGGGACTTGTAGTTCCACCAATTAAGTAACATCATCTTGTAGCTCCTGCTGGTGATATATATATATATTATTTATATAACTATATACTTTAGTATGATATTCGATATTCCGGTATGTTATCTCTAAATACCAACTATCGTATCAAATACAAAAAATGAAAATGTATACGTTATACCATACCAAAATCACAATATGAAAATTTTTGATATAGTATGATAATTCGGTATATATCATATACCATGCACACAAAAAATTGTGGGACCACTCAATGAATATTCATTGTCCCAAATCTCAATCGAATGAACGTTGACGCAATAATTGGATTCAATTTACACCTAATAAATAATATTGATTTTATTCTAAGAATATGTCATCTAACAAATTAATGTTATATTTTAATCTTTTTAGTCATCTTATTGAATTATAAATCCAAAAAAATAGGACGAAAACAAATTCCCTATTTTTAATGTAAATCAAAATCTCCTCTTGATACTCATTTAAGTGCACTTTTCATTTCAATTTATTTGACACTTTTCGTTTTTTGAAATTTAAATTGTATATAATTTGATTAATATTTTAAAATATATTTATTTAACATATCAATTATATTTTCTAATATATTTTTCTTTAATAGCTTTTGAATATTTATGTTTTAATATTTTAAAACATAAATATTAGTAGTTTAGTACTATTTTTTAAACTTTCAAGTTCAAGGCATCAAAAGGAAATTACACGTGATTAGGTTCTGAATGAGCTGTACTTGGATAGCGGAATCATCAAATCTTATTTTTATTATAATAAATGCTAATGTCAAATGATTAAATCCAAATACAAGAAGAAAAAAGAAAGGTAATTATTCCCCAAATCTCTATCATGAATCAAGTATAAAAATCAAATTCTGACTTTCTTGAGTATGTCTGGGAATAATTTTTAACAATTAAATCTTCTCTTGATTTCCTTTTTATTTTTAATTTCTCACGAATTCAATTATTTATAATAGGGAAAAGAGTCAAAATGCCCTTAAATTACACGAAAGGAACAAAAATGTCCTCCATTTATAGTTTGGCTCAACAATGCTTTTGCCATCAATATTTTGTTCAAAAATGCTCTTATTATTATTATTTACTAGGTCAAAAATGTTCATTTTCCAAATAAATATATTATTTATTTTCTTTTTAACATATTATTTTTCTAATATATCTTTTTAAAAAGTAGCAAATGTTTATCTTACTTCAATTCAGAAAAAAAAAAATGAAAAATGAAAATATTTGTTATTTTATTATAATTAATTTTTATCGTTATATAAATATAATTTAATGATGGATATACTATAATCTTATATATATGACATATATTATTTGTCGAAAGAGTACATGAAGTTATTGTATTTTAATTATGAGATTAAGAACAAAAAAAATATTTCCTACATTTTTATTTGTTAAATTGATTTTAAAAGAAAGAAAACAAGAATAGTGTTTTTTAATAATTGATATTTTAATTAGGAAGAAGATGTGTTTAAAAAGAAAAAAATAATATATTTATTTGAAAAAAGGCATTTTGACCCATTTTGTAACTATAAGGGCTTTGCGAGATTGAAGTATTGACCGCAAGAGTATTTTTGAACTAAATTATTGACGGCAAGGTTATTTTTAAGCCAAACTATGTGAGTTCGGAACCGAAATAAGCCACAAAAACATAAAAGTGACCAAAATAAGCCACTACTTTAGTAAGTAACTAAAATAGGCTTATTGGAAGAAAAAATTCAACTTTATCTAATATTCTAAATGTTTTCCGTTAGCCTCGTAATGTGTATATTTTAATATATAATGGAACTATTTCCTACACTTTATAAAATGGAACTATTTCTTACACTTTATAAAGTGTAAGTTTTTCTTACACTTTGTAAGGTGAAACTTTTTCTTACGCTTAAAAAAGTGGAAGAAAATTTTACACTTCATAAAAAGTGACTTTACCTTTTCACTTTCTTCTTCTCCCCTTTCACTTTCATGGCTTTCAAACTTTTTTCACTTTGAAGATTAACAATTGATGGTCCCAATCCGACAACTGAAGCGGCCCTACACTAAAAAATCAAAATCTTGAAAAATTGGAGTAGCACAACCTGACAACATAACAATCCGACCCTACAAATTATATAAATTAGGTATTTTTTTCCATCTCATATTTTCATTACTTTAAAATGATGTTGTAATTTGTTCAAAATTTTAGCAAGTCTTATACAATGTGCATTCAACTACTAAATATTAAGTTAGAAAAAAAGTCTTTAATTTGAAATAAACAAATGGAATTACACTGTTGGATTGGTATTGCAAAATAGTATTTGGCTACTGCTGAATTACACCTTTTCATCTCATGTTTTTTTTATTCTAGATGGACACTCGTATTCATTTGTTCTTGCTGGCATGTATTAACTTTACCATGCTGAGAGAGAAGAAGTGTACGATTACATTACAGGATATGCAGGTCTTGTTTGGTTTGCGCATCGATGGTGATCTTGTGTACATGCAGGATGCTGCACGGAGGATTCGTCCATGGCGTACTTTATTAGAGACACTCACAGGATGCGCCATAGCACCTGCTGATATGGATGGTGCGAGCCGAGTGAGGATACCTACCATTACTGGCTACCTGCGAGATCAGTTACAAGTAGATCCGATAGGAGATGCTACTCCAGTGGAGCGGGTTGAGAAAATTTCTAAACTTTACATGTTTGTTATATTGGGGGCATCTTATTTTCGAACACGTCGGGGAACCTTATTAGCTTACAATACTTGGTGTTCCTAGATCCCATCCACGACGTAGGTAAGTACAGTTGGGGCAGTGCAGTGTTGGCCTACTTGTACCGTGCACTTTGTCGGACATCTATCGGTAATGTGGTTGACATTTGCGGATTTATTCCTCTCCTTCAGGTAACTTTACTAAAATTTTAAAATACATTCAAATGCAAATAATCTTTTAACATTACACTGCACAAGAATATTTTTTCTATATTCAATTTTTAAAAATATTTAAATTACATACAAATAATTTCTAAAAATTATTAAAAATAGATATATGTAATTGTTAATTTTTTTTTGTGAATGATGATAGTTTAGTTATTTTGTTTGTCAAATTAAGGTTTGGTGTTGGGAGATGATCTTGCATGTACAACCATCAGCTCATCTGCCGCATGATGGTGACGTGTTACTTTCATATGCTAGGCGATTGACGCGTGGAATTGATAGGGATACTGAGTCACATCATGTTCTTATCCCGCTTAGAGACCAGCTAGACTGCATGACGAAGGATCAGGTACATCAAATAATTTTTGCAATTCTTTACTAGTTTTTTTAAAAATATATATACATTACATATAAAAGTAAAGTATATAAAAGTAAATCAATAATAATTTTTTTTATATACTAATTGGTTAATGTTGATTTTATCTAATTGTTATATTTTAAAAATAGTTTCGACAGACACCGTATAATGAGATTTTACATACACTGCCTCGTTGTTGTACGGTTGATGAGCCTTTATGGATGACATGCGTGCCTATGCTTTGCCTAGAGATTGTTAAGGTGCACACACCTGATAGAGTGATGCGTTAATTTGGTCATCCCCAACATGTACTTGTGATTCCTAGTTGGGGAACCAACCACCACGTGATGATCAGCGTAGGAGGCTTGGATCAGAGGTTCTTGAAATGTTGGATAAATATTTTCGTGATTGGGGTAATCGACATCAAAGTTTAGTAGTTGAGGTGGATGATGGTACTAGCAGGGCAGGGTATACATTGTGGTACATGCGGTATAAATTGTGGTACATGTGCTCCGTCGATCAATATAACAAGACGACAAAACACAAACCCATCAATGCATGGTTTAAAAGTCCAGAACACATAGTTGAATACATCTTCAATGACATCGAGACTCCGCTCTGTTTTACATTCAACTATTGTTTCGGAATTAAAGTGTTTTAAAGCTTCCATGAACCTTGGCAACTCGGCAAAAGAACCCTCCCAAGTACCATAGACTTTTTTAAAAGCACACTTGCTGTCAAGATAGGCTTTTCTTCTGCTTATCGAAATGCCATATGCTTTAAGAACGGCTATTTGATAGTCTTTGATGGGAAACCTAAAAAGTAAAAATAATATTAATTATCAAATAAAAAATGAATATTTTCTTATTAAAGAAAAATCATCTAAGGATAAAATAGTACCTTGGCGTTTTTTCTATATCAAAACGGAGGACGTTAGCAATCATCTCAACATCCAAGTTGAAATGTCCATCGCGGCACGTACCCATATCACATGTATGTTCTTTAATGTATCTTTGAACTTTCCATATGTTAGTATGTTTATCATTAAAAGAAGTTAGCCTAAATCGACATCCTTGTTCTACACACCTGCAAACAAGTCGCCATGATTTCTTTATCGATTTATTAACAAAGTACTCCCTCACTATCTTTAAATGTAGAAGCTTAACTGCTCTTTGCAACTACTTCTTTGAATTGAATAACATGCCTTTTTCAATATAAATAGCATCATTCATGAAATCTTTCGGTTCATGCCACGTACGTTGTGATGTATATTCATCATGTGTATCGCCAAAGATATCTGGACCATCTGGGAGATGATCAAGATAAGGAATTTTATGATTACGAAACGAACTCATGGACATTGGTCTTGGCGACCGATTGGGCATTAAAAAATCATCATCACTAGATAATGCCTCAAATGGAACATTATCTCTTGATTCCTCAGCATTAGGCAAATCATCACTATCACTAGTTGAAGGTGAGCCGTAATTTGGAAGGTCACGATCATCGATATTCACAGGATCAATGGGCTCATCTTGTGTGATATTTTCCTTATATATGTAAAAAAGTATAAATATTTATCTTATGCAATTAACTTACTTAAATAAAATATCAAGTGTTGGACTTACCGATAATCATTTGCATCAAAAGTAGGCGAGACATGAAAATTTGAGGATGTCCCAAATTTGCATCAAAAGTAAGCGAGACATGAAAATTTGAGGATGTCCCAACATTTTCCGTCATTTCAAAGTGTGAGGACTGACCAAAATAATTATCTATTCCATAATTTGGAGCAATATTCCTATTTTGCTGAGGTAAACCGCTACAATATATATAATAATAATAATAATAATAATAATAATAAGAAGAAGAAGAATAATAAATCATATAAATTAATAAATAATTGACAAAATCAACAAATAATAATCAAAATATAATTATTGAGCATTACCAGTCACTTTCATTGATAGTTTCGTTCAAATCAAAATCATATCGACCGGTAAGAATATTTTGATAATGAGTCGTGTTAGGAAAATCAGTAGATTGAGTTATCGAAAATCCATCAACGCTATTACGATTTTTTAATCAGGGATGAACATCAACCGATAAAGGAGAACGTTGTTGACTAGTCTTAGGATCCTTCCTAACATAGATTTCAAGTATTGTTAACTTGATTTGATCTATGTAGTCATTTGGAACCCTCAAAAAGTCGGTTAACGATTCGTCATTATAGATAATCCACTCTCCAAAATTTACTTGTCCTTGTGATAAAAATGAAGTAGGGTATTTTCCAATTATAATCAGTGATGTTTATACCCATTCTTTTATAAATTGATGAAAGAAATTTATGATTTCGGACAATAATTGAATATTTACCATTGTGTTTGGGAGGACAATTATAATAAATGATATTTCCGTCATGTATAATTTTGCCATTCCAATAAATGGAAACTCTAACTTTTGGTTTAGAAGACATTTTATTTTTGAGATTGAAATGAACAAATATAGAAGACTTTATGTTGTAGGTGCTATCAACTATGTTTGAACGTCCTTAAATAAAGATTGGAGGATTTTTCAGAATAAAAATATAAAAATGCATAATGTAATAATTTTTTCCGTTTTTATGATATGTCAAATCAATATAATTTTGTATGACAAACATTGCAAAAGCTTCATAAATTGATAAAAACGTGAAAAATATTCTTCTTTGTAAAACAAATTTTTTTCTTCCACTTTATAAAGTGTAAGAAAAAGCTCCACTTTACAAAGCATAAGAAAAACTTACACTTCATAAAGTGTAAGAAATAGTTTTGTTATATAGTAAAATATACACATTATGAGACTAATGGAAAACGTTTAGAATATTAGATAAAGTGGAATTTTTTCTTCCACTAAGCCTATTTAAGTTACTTACTAAAGTAGTCGCTTATTTTGGTCACTTTTATGTTTTTGTGGCTTATTTAGGTTCCGAATTCACTATAAATGGAGGGCATTTTGTTCATTTCACATAGTTTAAGAGCATTTTTTACCCTTTTCCCCTTATAATATAATTTTGGTTGATCAATATTACTCTCTATGTCCCAATTTACGTGACTTACTTTCCTTTTTAGTCAGTTCCAAAGAGAATGACATATTTTTATATTAAGTAACAATTTATCTTTAAAATATCCACTTTACCCTTAATAAAATAATTTATAGCCACACAAATTTCTATCATTCATTTTAGACCACAAATTTTAAAAATCTTTTTTTTTTCTTAAATTTTGTGTCGAATCAAACTACTTCACATAAAATGGGATAGAGGAAGCATAATTTAGCTATAAAAACAAAAGGAGTTTAAAGCACGATGAATATTTCAAAGATTCTTAATTGAATTTTTTTCTTAAAAATGATCTTTGAAATATCACAATTCATAATTTGAGGCGAAATGTGGAGATTAATTATGAATTTAGCTTGGTCTAGTAATTTTAACTCAAATAACACACATGTGCGTATATTATATAGAGAGAAATTTACAAAATAAGTATAAGATGAATGAAGTAAATTGCTTGAAGAACTATAGTGTTAGGCATGTAGTAAATTGTTCGTATCCACAATTTAGTCTCTCCCTCACGGATATTTTCCACAGGGGGAGAACTCAGTTTGCCGCCTGAATCAATCCCTTTATGGACTTAAACAAGCGTTCCGAAATGGGTTTGCCAAATTTGCTTCTGTGGAGGCTGGTTTAGAAATTAAGTCATTGGCCTTTGTCATGTGTGTCTTTCAATCTGGACGGTGACTTCTTTCTAGTTCTCCAATCCTAGTCTGGATTTTTCCGCGTAAGGAGTTTTATTCCAGATTGGATTCATTCTAAATTTGAAATCACCGACAATGCATCTGCGATCGGACAATTGTGTAAATATACCCCGCGATATACTTTCATGCACAAAGATTCTCATCACTCTGTTTTCCCATTTCTTCCCCTGTTTCATCAGCATTGTAATCCTCTGTTTGATCTCTTCAAGATTTTACGATTCATCATCTTCTTGTTGAGCTCAGTACAATCATCATCTTAAATGAAGGGTCGCTTTCGATTTGAATCCATTATGCTTCTTTCAGTTGAAGCAGACGATGAATTTGAATTCAATCTGATCGTCCTTCTTCTTCGTCTTTTTCTTCTTGTCGTTGTTGTTGTTCTTGTTCTGCTGCTTTTGGGCTATTTTCTTCTATCATCAGCATTGTTATCACGAAGGGGTAAATGATTATCAGGAGAATCGATTGGATAAGACGTCGATTCTACTACTTAAGATGGGAGAGACGAGATTGAGATGGTTCAGACATGTGATGAGGAGATACACCATTACCCTAGTGCGGAAATATGAGAGGTTGGTTAGAGATCAAATTTGAGTACAAAAATGGTAAATTAACACAATAATCATATCAAAAAAAAATTATTTGTTCTAATTATATATTTCTTCTTTCATGAATTTCATATAATCATATAAAGTTACTTTACATTCTGAATCCGTCTATAATTAGTAACGCTTCACTTCCTCATGTTCCATACATGATATTACCATACCTTACAAACAATTAACTACAAGAAATTAAACTACAACAAAATATATCATAATTACCAAATAATGAACTTGACTTGTACAAATTGTTGCATGATAATTTTCCCATGAAGAAAATTGACTTCGTAGAAATAAAAGATCATTTTCTTGATCGTCATAAGAGATCATTTTATTGTACTTGTACCAAACTTCGAGAAAAATCACATACACCACCTTGTTAAAATGGATCGGACCACAACTGCAACCACTACTACTATATTCCCGCGATATATGGTGACGCCACTCTAGTGGGGCCACCACTACCAGGTTGGTTAGGGTTCGAATCTGAAAAAAGGCTTTGATTGTCTGGCTTCTTGCCTATGCAAAAGCAAAGAGATATTGATATTGATATCAAAAGAAGCAAAGTAACAATTAAATATATTATTATACGAACATCCATTTTTCTATAGCTCTTACAATAATTATCAACTTTAAGTTGTCTCTAAACTTCCTTTGTTTTATAGCTCATTAGTTAATGTATATCATTTTCTCCTTTAATTTTTTTCTTTTTTTGTTGGAAATCATGTTGAATAAGTCATAAAATGTCAACGATTTGCTACTTGACTTTTGAGTTTATTGAAGGGTTAATTTCACATATGCGCATTCATATAAAACAAACTCATGAGGCGTTTAAAGACGGAGCCAAAATTTTAAATTTATAAGTTTTGGATTTTAGAAAAGACATTTGAATTCTAAGTAAATTATTTTTGTATGATGAGTAAATATTTTAAAACAAATACAGATTTGAATCAAAATTACTAAATTCTATCGAACGTGTAAGCATATATATATCTCACCCGATGAATGCTTCATAGTGAAATCATAATTATTTTTTAAATATTTATATTGACAACAACGTATCGAACAAATTTCTGATTTCATTTATTTGCAACACTTGCAGAATTAAATGTCTTCATATCCCTTTCTCCTTAGTTGAGATATATATATATCTTGAATCATTCCAGAATCCAGCAGCACAGCAAGAGGAAGAAAAATATAGTATATAGTTAAAACAATTTAAAATCTCATGAAGTAGTCGATATATAACAAATTTGAACATTCCAACATATGAATTAGTGATTTATTTTAATATATAAATTAAATAATTAGTACTAACTATTGTTTGCCAGGGTATTCACTTAAGATTATTTCTTTATGCAACATAATTCAATAGACTCACTATCTCACACAAGATAAGAATAAGATCTGTGTACATCTTAACGTCTTCAAAGTTCAGACCCTATTATAGAATTTCAGTGTATATGTTATTGTTGTCCACTAATCATTTAAACTAAAAATAGATTGTGGATATATAATATATGTTAATTTATGTATGCCAACTATAAAAAAAAAGTAAATCGTAAATTTAATCGGCATTTGAACAATAATCATAGGCTCATAGCAGCAAATCTGATATACATAAATTCATTTAAAATACAAAAGGTATTAAAGCCTTGGCATTTCTAGGGTCCTTCCTATCAAATAAAATAATGTCCCTATGGTAGNCTTTGGAAAAGTCACAATCTTTCGGAAAGGTCACCACCTTTCATAAAAGTCGCAACATTTCATAAAAGTCATAACTTTTCATAAAAGTCGCAACTTTTCATAAAAGTCACAACTCTTCATAAAAGTCGCAACTTTTCATCAAAGTCACAACTCTTTATAAAAGTCGCAACTCTTCATTAAAGTCACAACTCTTCATAAAAGTCGCAACTCTTCATTTTCCATTCACACCTTTTAAAAACCCAACAACTATCTCACACAAGATAAGAATAAGATCTGTGTACATCTTAACGTCTTTAAAGTTCAGATCCCATTATAGAATTTCAGTGTATATGTTATTATTGTCCACTAATCACTTAAACTAAAAATAGATTGTGGATATATAATATATGTTAATTTATGTATGTCAACTAAAAAAAAGTAAATCGTAAATTTAATCGGCATTTGAACAATAATCATCGGCTCATAGCAGCAGATCTGATATACATAAATTCATTTAAAATACAAAAGGTATTTGAGCCTTGGCATTTCTAGGGTCCTTCCTATCAAATAAAATAATGTCCCTATGGTAGAAGAAAACGAAAACAAAGTCATGTTGCGCACACAAAAAAAATATATATATTTCCTATTCATATGTGGAAACTTTCAAGTCAGAAGTAAGTAATTTTAGATTTAAAATTTGAGGGGAAATAGATGTATTTCAGGTGTTTTGATGATCCTCACAAATGCAGGGACTTGATCCCTGACAAAGTGCTCTCGTCCAGGTTCAAAATGATGTACAACTGTAAACCTGTCTTGTCAGGTGATTGGTGAGAAGGTCAGCGTACTTCATCAATAGGAATGAACGAGGTTGTTTGTTCAGTGGTCAATAACTCTTGTTGGTGATTGATATATGCAACAAAAACAAACAACAATTATTCATTCATTCAAAAAAGGAGCGAGTGAGTCTTCAAGAACTCAAGCATCAAAGAACACACGACAATGTTTTGAATGTTCAGTGGTCAATAACTCTTGTTGGTGATTGATATATGCAACAAAAACAAACAACAATTATTCATTCATTCAAAAAAGGAGCGAGTGAGTCTTTCAAGAACTCAAGCATCAAAGAACACACAGCAAGGGACCTGATACACTGAAGAAAAGCAATCTTGAAGTGTCGTTGTTTTGAATGTTTGTATTGTGCTAAAATTGTAGGATTCGTTTCATATTCATAAAGAAATGTATCAAAACCTTTGGTGTGTATTGATTGTAAGAACACAATTAGAGTTAATTGTGTGTCTTACGTATTGAAGTCTATATTAATTAGAAGTAGTCAATATAGTGGACAATGGATGCATTGCGTTGGCTCAGTAAGTAATAGAGGTATTACTTAGTGTGAGATTAAGAGTTTAGTCTCATTGTTGTATTTGGAGTCTGTATTCACTTTTGCTTGTGATTAGTGAAAGCAGTTGAAAATTCTATGTGACAGGTCGGATTTTTTTCTCCCTTGAGCAAGGAGGTTTCCACGTAAAACTCTTTGTTTCCATTGTCGATTGTTTTATCTCTTTGTTGCATTTTTCTATACTTTTGATAGATTTTACTAATAATTTTTCTTTTATCTTATATATGAAACAATATTTAGTATGGATGTTCATAATGGTTATAAATAATCATATTTATTATTATCGCTAAATCTAATATCGAGACAATATTATATTATTACCGCTAAATAGTTAGCGCAAAAATCTTTTATTTGTAACAATAGTGATAACAATACTGATACTTACTTGAGAGTTGTCCAAGTCTCCCTTTTTGCTCAATATTTTAACCTTCAATTTTGCATTCTTCATTCATGTGTCTCAACCTTGAAGTACTTTTTTTAGAGTAAGATCGAATTTTTAATACACTTTCAATCGCTTATAAAATGTGTAATTGAAAATCTAGCTTTACTCTGAGGAGTACTTGTTATGCCTCCTTTTTTATCTGACATCGGCTGCGAGTTCAACAAAATAATTATTTTGATTTATATATATATATGATTGTTCATGGTTATGGTTAAAAAATCAAATTGAACCGCAATTCGAATCAAATTGATATTTGGTTTGATTTGGTTTTAAATTTTGAAAAACCGATACTATTTGTTTTGATTTTACTAAAAAATAACTGCAAAAATAACCAACCTGAACCGATAAATTATATATATAAATTTTATAATTATTTATATATTATTCATAAATAAAATATAAATATTTTGTTAAATTTTAAGTAACTTAAGTCTTTAACTTTACCAATTTCTCAAGCGCAACACTTAAATTTTAGCCCAATTATTATAATCATAAGTCCGAGACCATCAAAATTCATTACTTTAATTAGTCTTCCTACCATACCTTTCATAAGATAGTTACACCTTCTCTTAATTGAATCACTTTGTTTGTGTAATGATAACTTTAGTGTTGTTTAATTGATTAATTGAACCAACAATAGTTTTTTAGCATATTGTTCATCTACTAGGTGTTTGTGTCTAGCAAGGTACATATGTCCTCAAAAATTTATTATATTCAAACTGAAAAAACCAGAAAAACTAAATCAAACCGAACCAAATCGTCAATAACCAAACCGACGGTTATTTTTTTCGTTTGGTTTAGTTTGATTTTAGATATTAAAAAATCGACTAGGTTGATTTGATTTTGGTTTTAACCAATAACCAATCCAAACCGAACCACAAACACATAATATATATATATATAAAATTCACAAATACAAAAAATAATTGAAATGTATATACATGATAAATTACAATAATTTTGAGTTCATTCAATACTTTACATTCTGATTTTTTCTCTAATTGCTGGTAGTACAACTGTACAAACACTTCATCACAAACAATAACAATTATACCAAAGGTATAATATATAAATGTGTTATTTAATTTGGATCAATTACTAGCTATGTCCTTCGACTTTGGGTGTACACAAGTAAGCATTTAAACTATGCAAAAGTTAAACAAGTAGACACACAAGTCATATGTGACATATTACACGTAGGATGCCATGTAAGACGCATAACTGCCACGTAGAACGCCACTTATGACACGTGAGTCTACTCGTTCAACTTTTGAATAGTTTAAGTGCCTACTTGTGCACACCTAAAATTGGAAGGCGTAGATGCTAGTTGAGGCCAAGTTAAAAGACACACTTATGTATTATAACTATAAAAAAAAAGACTATAGGATACAACAAATGCATGACAATCACTCAATAGAGAAAAACATATACACACCATTCACCACGCCATCTTGTTATGGCGTCGGATCGATCACATGTTCATGTATGATCGACCACTATTATATTCCTGCCGCATATGGTGGTGCCGATGGGACACCACCATTAGCTGGTGGTGCCAATACGGCATCACCATCAGTGGCTTGGTTAGTAGAATTTGGAAAAAGGCTCTGATTGTCTGGCTTGTCCCCAAGATAGAAGCAAATTGATATTCCTATCGATACCAAAAATAGAAGAGTAATAACAGAATATAGTATTGTTTTGCCATCCATTCTATAGTCTATACACCTTAAATTACCTCTCTAATTCATTCTATATATATACATGAGTTAGGTTGAACCCTTCTATTATCCCCCCCACCCCACCCCCCACACCCCCCACCCCTATTTTTCATGACAAATTAATTCATGTTAACTTCTCTGTTCGTTCTAACTTGTTTGTTCTGTTTTGACTTGACACAAAATTTAAGAAAGTAAAGATGATTTTCGTGACCTTAAACTAAAAATATGTCAAATGTACAACGATATCTTTTAGAGCTTGTTTAGATCAAATTTTGGCTTATTTTGACTTAAAAGCAAGTGCTTATTTTATTTTACCCAAACACTATAAATGGTTTAAACATTATTTTGGCTTAAAAACACCTAGAATAAGTCAATCTACACAGACTAGGTTGGATCCTAGCTAGTGTAGATAAATGTTATCCGACTTTAGTGATTAAATTTTTCGTTTAGAGCTTCGCACGAAATATCCACTTACAAACTGATCCGAGTTTGAATTAGGGAACAAACGATCTAAGTAAGGAAGTAGCTCCAGGTTAGTAGTTCTTTGATCCAGTTCAGTGAGATCGGAACATAGCTCTTTGAAGTAGATATTTAAGGAAGTTTCTAAATGCTTACTCAAAAGAGTAAGGAGAAGAGTTGCTTTAATCATGCGGAATCAGAACTCTTGGATAAGAAGGCAGAAAGAAATTCACACCAGGATTGAAGAAGCGGATTTGATAGAACCAGTCACTTTTAATCTTGTGATCTTAAATATGTGTAGAAAATCGAAATTAAAGAATTGTCATAAAATAAGACAAATAAATTAAACGGAGAGTATAAATCAAAGAATGTCAACTGCTTGCTAGGTGACTCGTCAGTTTATGAAAAGAATTAGTTTACTTTGTCATCCAACTTTCTAGGTATTGTGCTAAACTCATAAAATAATTTTTCGTACGAACTCATAGTACATCATCAACATAGGGGTAATTTATTAATTTAATTAATAAAAGTATTATTTTATACTACTTGAATTTTAATTGAATTACTTAATCTATAACTTGTCCTATTTTAATTTAATTAAGGGAAAATTACGCGTATAAGCAAATATATACTAGTTAATTAGTTAACATAGTTATAGTTTGCTTTAATTACAATTCGCGATCTACTTTTAGCTATAATCACGCGGCTCAACTTTTTAGTTTTGTATAATTCAGAATTTATATAATATAATTTGTATAACTTTTGTATAATACAAAATTTGTATAATTGTTTACACTTTTGATGTTTGTAATTGTATAAATTCGTTATTTTGAATTTATACAAAAATATCTGAATTATACAAATGTACCCATGAATTATATAAACCTGTGAATTATACAAATCTGTGAATTATAAAAACGAGGCAACTTAAACTGTAGCTACAGCTCGTAAATATGCAAACTATGCTATGAAGCATAATTAAGTTTATTATAGTGGTTATTTGCGAAAGTACTCCTATAATTAATTAAATCAAATACCTTATACCATTTGAAATTTAAATTTCAAAATTTGTAGGTTTTAAGTGACTTTTTCATAAAAAGGGAAAGGGGAAAAAAATATAAAATCTGGTTAATTATGACAGAAAAACAAATTTCTGACTTTATCTGCAAACACTTGCAAAATTAAGTATCTTCATTTCCCTTTCTCCTTGATGTAGAAATAGATTTTGAATCATTCCAGAGGAAGAGGAAGAAAAGTATAGTCAAAACAATTAAAAACCTTATGAAGTAGTCCATATGTATATGAACTTGAAACATTCCAATAATATAAAATAGTACTCCCTTCGTTCCATTTTATGTGAGGTAATTTGATTCGGCACAGAGTTTAAGAAAGAAAGGAAGACTTTTAAAACTTGTGGTCCAAAATGAATGATAGAAATTTGTGTGGCTGTAAATCATTTCATTAAGGGTAAAATAGATATTTTATAGTTAAATAGTTACTTAATATAGAAATGTGTCATTCTTTTTGGGACCGAAGAAAAAGGAAAGTAAGTCACATAAATTGGGATAAAGGGAGTAACTAATTTTATTATGTAAAATAATTAATTAATTAATTAATATTGTTTGTCATGTGTAGGGGTGTTCACGATTTGAATAAAAACCGATCCAAACTGAAAAATCGAACCAAACCGATTAGATTAATCGATTTTATTTGAGCTTGGTTTGGTTTGATTTTAGATTTTAAAAAACCGATAGTATTTGGGTTGGTTATGATTTTGTTTGAAAAAAACCAAAGAAATAACCGAATCAAACCGACAAATGATATAGATATATTTTATTATTATACATACATAATATATTATTTTTTAAAACATTTTTAAATATCTTATATACATTTTAATCAAAATTTATTTATATTTACTTATGAAAGCAACAATGTCCAAAGTGAGAACATTTATCTTATTGGCTTCATGTATATGAGTGTCTATGACAATTCTTTGTGTGATTGAAAATGTCATTGTCTCTTCCTTCTAGGCCAAAATAATGAATTTTGAAGTTTTATTCGTAGTAAATTCAATAATTGAAAGTTATGTAATGTGAGACATTCTTACTATTTTTCATTTTGAATGGATTGTTGTCACTTTTTCACATTTTGAATGAATTATTTCTTTTATTTTTGTATATGGTTAATAACCGAACCGAAACCGATAACAATCAAACTGATAAATATATATTATATTTGGTTTGGTTTAATTTTGATAATTTTAAAACCAATTAAGTTGGTTTAGTTTTGACCAATAACCGATCCAAACCGACCCGTGAACACCTCTAGTCATGTGGATAGTCATTTAAGATTATTTAATGTATTATGAATATAATTGGGCTCCAATACAGATATCGAACACTTATAAAAAAATTTATTTTTAAGAAACTAGAGAGTTGATTCGCGCTCAACTTGGCTCAAACATGATTAATTAGCTTGAGTTCGGATCGACTTGACTCGACCTTATTCACTTATGCTAAAATATTCGGGATATCTCTAAATAAAGAGTTAATACAAGACATAACACATAAATAAACATTTTAACTTGTTCTCAACTGAACAATTTAATTTTGTGGATACACATATAGATACCTCAACTCGTTTTAAATGTGTTGGTTGAACACTTTAACTTACAAAATAATTATCTATGTACCTCTAAAATTTATGTGTCGACGTCGGGTGTCAACGAGATACAGTAAAGACAAGTCAAAGTGTCTAGATGTGCATTCTCAAAGTTGAATTGTTTAGTTGTCAGTTGCGAGATCAAGTTAAAGTGTTTATCTATATATTATATCAATATATAAATATTCAATCACTAACTGCTTAAATTAAAAATAGATAAATATGTATAATCGTGTATAATCTATATATACCAACTAGAAAAAAAGTAAACAATAAATTCGGCATTTGAACAATAATAATAGGCTCATAACAATTCTAATATACTCATAAATTTATTTAAAATACAAAAGGTATTAAAGCCTTAACATTTCTAGGAAAATCTTCAAATTTGGAAAGGTACCATTTCCTAGTAGCATAACTCCTCCCCATCAAATAAAATAATGTCCCGATGGTAGAAGAAAAAGAAAACAAAGTTTGGCTAATAAGAGAAAAACCCAAAAATGTGACAATCTCAAAAAGGTAATGTGGACAAATAACTAAGTTAAAGAGGCCACCTTTGGGAATTTTATATCCACTTTCACCCTTTTTCCTCATCTTAGAAAGAATAAAATGGTGATAAAAATTGCCAATAATTCCCACTAAAAATACAATAAAACCAAAATACTTCAAGTCAATTATTGGCTCTGTTGATCCTTTTGTCAAGTGTTGAATATATATTAAGCTTGAAAAGGCTATAAAATAGCTTGAGGAAATAGTAATTGCAGAGTTCATAGCCATGGAACCACTATATTTGTGCACAAACAAAACCTGCAAAATATGTAAATTGTATGTTAATACTTAATTGCTAGTCTCATAAACAGTCATTTTTCTCTTTACCTATCTGGACTATCGCCTTTTCGCAAGTTTCATATCTCAACTATCACTTTTTTTGTATTAAAACACACCTCAATACTGATTTGGCCTATACGTGTCAGACTGTTAGTTATCGAATGGGAATAAATATTTGGCCAACTTAGCATCGAAGAATATTTTAATATAAAGAAAGTGATAGTTTAGATATTTATATAAAACAACAAATTGTTAAAATATGAAACTAACAAGAAAAATAACAATTTAAATGTGTTTTCGATCATTAACTCTTAAATAAATAAAAAAGTGTGTACATTTTGGCGCTGTATTTTAGTCTATTTTATTTTTAGTCCTTGCACAGTCATATTTAACAAGTTTAATCACCATTAAAAAGTGTAGTGAAATATTATTATTGTAACAATTTCTACATTTTTAACTAAATGTATCGGATTTGAGCCCTAATAGTCCTAATATTGACACCCTCTTTAGTAAGGAGCAGAAAAAACTTCCACAGTAAACTTTTATCATGTAAATTTGAATTAATCAATCCAGTAATCCAAAACATTAGTTATTAACAGATAATCTAACTTATTTTCAAAATTAAAAATTTCACTTTTTTTTTTTTATCGCATCTATGCATATAAGTTAAACTGCAAAAAAAGGGTAAGATGATTAATTACCTCAAGAAGTCTTTTGAAGAAATGAATGGTAATAGCAAAATTAAGCATGAAAAATCTGATTCCACCATTTGGGAATATCCAAAAGAAGCTTAAACATGTAATTAAAGTAGGAGTATAAGCAATAATCATCCCAATTTTGCTTGGGATTTTAGCTTTTTCTTGAGATTTCAAATTCCAAAACTTTGAATATTCAAGATTTTGTTTGCCTGAGCCTTCTGAATAACCCAATATTGCTGAAAATATTAAATTCATCATTATCATAACTTTGATAAATATAGAATTTGGTTCTTGAAATAATATTTCTCTAAATATTTGTGCCATAATTGGTTTCTTTGTTATTGTTTAGGATGTGTGTGGATTGATTTTTATTGGATTAGGGGTAGAAAAGGACAAAATAAAAATATTTGAGGACTGAAGTGTTTAGAAAATAGCATCTTACAACTGGTTGGCTATAATAATAATAAGAAAATATGAAATACTATACTAGATCTACAAGCCAAAAAATAAAAATAGAAATATTTTTTTGAAAATACTTTTCAATTTTTCATGTATGATTGATTAATATATATATTATTTTTAAAAAATATATTGATGAGAAAAGGCCAAAACTAAAAATGAGGATGGAAAAAAAATCAAGATTGTAGTTATCTATTTGCCACGATTCATAACTATCAATCATTTAAATTAATATAATACTATCTATCAATAAAACATTTTGCATTTTGTATGGTGATTAGTGATAGTAATGGCTATAAGCAATCGTTATATTGTTAATTGGGGATGATGTTGCCTAATGGTTGGATGTTGGTAGTAGCTAGTGGTTTGTGGTTGACAGTATATGTTGATGGTGGTAGTAATCAGTGCTGATAATGACTAATAATTGTGGTGAATGATAGTGGTGAATAATGACAGTGATTAGCGATATATAACATGGTGGTTGATGATGATGATTGGTGGTGGTTGTGGTAATTGTAGTTAGTGATAATGATTGTAAGTGGTGGCTAGTGAATGTGACAAAAGATTAGAGTGATCGACAACAATGATGGTTGTGGTGGTGAGTGGTGACACACAATTGATAAAGGTGGGTGACAATGATAATAGTTGATAATGGTGGATGATGACAGTAACAATGAATGAATGAATGAATGAAATTGATGAACAACAAATTTTGTAGAAATCTTTAAATAGACACCTTAATGATATGAAAATTTTATTATGAATTTTAATTATTCAGATCTATTCATACTCATTAAGTACGGGTTATCGGTTGAAACATAAAAACAATACTTAATGATTGAAATTTTATTTATTAAGATTCATACATTGAACTTGTAATTCCTTTTTATTTCATTTATCACTTTGCCACACCTCTTTAGTCGAGTAGTTCCTTTTTATTATGATTCAGCATCTTAAGCTTAGAACAAGTATATATTGAAGATGAATATAATATATACCCCTTGCGAAGTCAGTCAATTTTATTATGACTCAGCATCTTAAACTCAAAAAATATATATATTAAAGACGAGTATAAGTATATACCCCTTACAAAATCATTTAATTATTTTTATTAAGATTAAACATATTTTAAAGGATCTACATAAATAACTCATAACTTATAATACTTGTTCAACATAGCCACATAAACAAAAATTGAAGGTCCTATTGCAAGTTATAACCTAAAATATGTAAGGAATAAGTGCCTTAATATCCTTTGGAAAATCATCAAACTTTGACTTGTACCATCTTCTTGTAGCAATGCTCCTTCCCATCAAGTAAAAGATAGTTCCCAAAGTGAATGAAATTGCATATAATGTTTGACAAGTGCATGAAACTCCTACAAATATAAGAATCTCAAAGAGATAATGTGGGCATATTGCAAAATCAAATAGGCCACCTTGAGGAATTTTGTACTCTTTCTCACCTTTTGTTCTCAATTTAGAGAGCAAAATATGATGGTAAAAGTTGCCAATTATACCAACCAAAAATATTATGTATCCACCATACTTGAGATCAATGGATGGCTCTGGCAAATCTTGAGAAAGGTGTTGACAATAAATCATGGTAATTGTGGAGAGGAAATAACTTAATGATATTACAATTGCATCTTCAACATCCATTGAACCACTGTATTTGTGAACAAATAGGACCTAGTATAAACAAAGCAAAGGAATTAGGATTTGTTCAAGATAAGTTTGTAGCTAACTTCACTAAAAGAGACTAGTTTAAATGACCCTTTTTTTAATGCTTCCCATCCGGTATATATATCTAGTATCCACTTTGGGACCAAACTAATCAGGGTTAATTCACACCTAGAAGCCCCACTTTTGAGCTATCAAAGGCGACTTCATTCTCAAGACTTGAGCGAATTATCTAAAATTATGTTACACTTATGTGTCAGATCCTCTAAAAATGGATTAATTTTGGAAGATCCAATTAGCATACACCCGACAATGACATTTCTAAAGAGTTCAAGCGACATAACCCAAAATTTCTTATTAAAGAAAGAAGGATACTTACCACTCCATCGCAATTTTTCGTGCTATTAAAAGAACATACCAGTCACAAGTACCAANTGGATGGCTCTGGCAAATCTTGAGAAAGGTGTTGACAATAAATCATGGTAATTGTGGAGAGGAAATAACTTAATGATATTACAATTGCATCTTCAACATCCATTGAACCACTGTATTTGTGAACAAATAGGACCTAGTATAAACAAAGCAAAGGAATTAGGATTTGTTCAAGATAAGTTTGTAGCTAACTTCACTAAAAGAGACTAGTTTAAATGACACTTTTTTTAATGTTTCCCATCCGGTATATATATCTAGTATCTGCTTTGGGACCAGACTAATCATGGTTAATTCGCACCTAGAGGTCCCACTTTTGAGCTATCAAAGCGACTTCATTCTCAAGGCTTGAGCGGATTATCTAAAATTATGTTTTACTTATGTGTCAGATCCTCCAACAATGGATTAGTTTTGGAAGATCCAATCAGCATACACCCAACAATGACATCTCTAAAGAGTTCAAGGGACATAGACCGAAATTTCTAATAAAAAAAAGAAAAATACTTACCATTTCATCGCAATTTTTCATGCTATTAAAAGAACACACCATTCACAAGTACCAAAACTACATAGTGGTGGGCCTTGTTGTTCTCATGTTCTAAGGGGCATAAGGCTATAATACACTACAATTGGGACCACATTGGTCTAAGTTTGAATTGTGTCAACTAGAGGATAGGGTTGTTACTTAGGACCATTGAAATGCAAACACCTTAATTGAATTAAAAGAGCAAATTAAATTTTCATAAGCATAAAAGATATATTAGTTGAAGAGTAAGTAATACCTCCAACACTCTTTAAGAGGAATCATACATCATATTCAGTATTATAAGGCGTATAACTAATATACAAGTATACAACAACTCATGATATTAGTAATACTGGAATTATTAACGCATGGCCAAACATATTTAAAGACATAACTATCCCTTGAATAAACCAATCCAAACAATAAATTAATAATAAAAAAATATTATTATTATTTTTATACACTATACCAAACGACTTCTTATACTATTAAAAAAAAAAATCATGAAAGAGAGACTAGTTGAAGAGTTAAGTATTAGTACCTCTAACACTCTCTTGAAGAAATGTATGGATAAAGCAGAACACACCAAAACAAACCTTAAATCTCCATTTGGAAAAATTGCAAATGAAGAAATACCACCAAGAAATGAAGGACCATATAATAAAAGCATCCCTAATTTACTCTCAATTTTTGCCTTTTTTTTCTTCTTCTTCTTCTTCTCATCATTTTCATTTTTTATTGTTCCAAAGAATTTGGAATATTGCATATGCTTTCCTTTAATTTCTGAAAATCCAGCATTTGCTAATGAAACAACACTTATAATAGACATTGTAGTAATAAACAAAGATGGTGGTGGAGGATATAGAAATTTCAACAATGTAGACATCACCATTTTTCCAGTTCTTGAAAAATGTAAAAAAAAACAAATTGTGTGTGTATATGTCTATAGAAAAATAAAAAAATGAAAAAAAAAGTTAACTAATTTTGTGCTACTTGTACTCTTGTTGGATTTTGGTGTATTTGACTAGTTGAAAAAGTAGAATTTTAAGAACCACACAATTAAGTGGGAGTAACAAATTTGGAGAAATAGAAGGAAAGGGGATATATATATATATATTATATATCTAAATAAAAAGTTGTGAGTGGTATTTGGAGTGTCTTATTAAAGACCTACGTGGTCACAAATTTGCCAGTCAAATTTGTACGTTGATCTAAGTGACAAGGGTCCAAAGTAGGTAACGATTATTCGGGTGCATTAGGCTTCTGCTATATATGTAAGGATCGAAAAAGTGTTGAATTACAAGAATTCATTGTATACATCCTTTCATTGTATTCTACGACTCAAACTCTTGATCTTTTGATCACATAATAGGAACTTTACCAATTACATCAAGGCTTCTCTTCACCGCAAAGAGAAAAAAAAGGAATATAAATAAAAGGTCTAGAATATGGCACAACATATATCATAAGGTGATTCCATGGGCATGAAAACAAAGTCTTGCTTTAATACTACAATGGATATGAATCGGGGTGGATTGAGAAAAAATTGATGGGTTAAAGATTTAGTTTTATCCAATAGAAAATCGTCACGTAATAAATAATAATAATTTTTAAAAAAGTTGTTAGTTATAAGGGTAAAAGTAGGTCAAAAAGGTGGATTGAAGGGTATTTTTAAATATGATCTACCTAAATATCATAGTGTTAAGAGTTGATTACATTATTTACCTACGTTTTTCCAAATTACAAAATTCCCTTAAAATTTATGGATTTCAGATACATCAGTGGACTTCTGGATACATTAGCAGACATCCAGATATATAGGTGAGGGATGTATCCGAGGGGGGAGGGATGTATCAGAGAGGGGATAGGACATCGGGATACATCACTAAACTTCCGGATACATCAGCAGACATTCGGATACATAGGTGAGGGATGTATTCAGGAGCAGACATTCAGATACATAGGTGAGGGATGTATCTAAGAAGGAAGGGATGTATTCAGGAGGGGGATAGAGATGTATCCGCAAGGAGATTTTTGAATTTTTTTAAAAATAGTAAAAAATTTTAGAGATTATGATAAAAATAAGATGTGTATTTAAGACATTTTTCCTATTTTAAACCAAATAGGTGAATGAGGAGTATATTTAAACCTTTTCGAATAGTCTAGGGGTACTTTCAGCCCTTTTCAGAATAAATAATCAAGTCCCAAAAATTACCAACGCATATATGAAGTCAAGTCCCAAAGTTTTTACACATAACTAGTACTATTTATACATTAGTATAAGAGAACACTAAATCTAGAACATGACCCTAGTTCAATCGATAGATAGATCGAAAACATATTTCTAGACAACAAACCGGTCAAACCAGTAACCAAGTTCATTATCATGTTAACAACTTCAATATGTCAAAAGGTGATTTCTTAAGTTGTATCTCCTTGTAATTGACTTGCTTCCTACTAAATTCTCAGCAATTTCTACAGGATATACAAAATCAGGATCCTTCAATTTATCAACATCTTCTGGTAATTCTTCTTCAATCCATGAAGACCAATCTACCGAATCGTCCGAATCGTCGTTCTCCATTTCCCATAACAAGTACTCCTTATGTTTTTGAATTCCATTAACTTTTTCCATTAGTGTTTGTAACATCTTATGATTCAACACTTCATAATCTCTGCAAAAAAAATTATGAAAATTTGTTATGATGGTAAAACTAAGTTTTTGAGCTTATGTTCTGTTTGTTCTGTTTGTTACCTGTATGTCCATATGGAATATAGAAGTTGGCATGAGGCTAATAGCACAAATAGTGACCTAACTATGCTTACAAACCATGCTTGATTCTCCATTTCGTATGATCTGTATCGAAGTATGGCTAGTTCAATCAAGAATGTGAATACTAATCCTACAACAAAAAGAGAAATGATGCAACAATGATGAGAATCAAAATAGTCAAATAACAAAGTTGGTTTCGCGTTGGAAGAAACCAGGCGCCTTTCCAACACACCAAGGGATGCCACATATTTTTGAAAGGTGTGATGATGCTTTACCTATGTATAACCTAGGTCTCACGTCATATGTTTGCTTCGTGCTGGTGAACATGTAGAGAAGAAAGATCGATAACGAGTAAAGCAAGAAAGCTTTGATCACTCTTGATTCAAGAAGCATAGCATTGTGCAAGGTGAATAGCTTGTCTAAGGCAAGAAACATGCTTGCTTGTTTAGACTCAAAAGTTTCCTGTTGACACAATTTGATGAAAATTAATGAACAATTACAAGAAATTTAAGAGAATATGATGATTTGAGAATTAACAAACCTGAGCAGCTAATATTGATTTTGATTTCTCAACTAGATGATCATGAGTTTGTTGTAGTTGTTTTTGCCTTCTTAGAAGCTCCTCTTGTTGCTCGTGTCCGAATTGAGCCAATTGTTTCAGAGTTCCCCTGTAAAAGTATTAACATATTGCATTACATCAATCCTCAAATGTCGCGGAAACACTTAACAATGCACTTACACTATCAGGTTAAGTTGACCTACGACAAGAAGTAAGGCATATAGTCGTAAGGAACATAAGAACCACACGAGAAGTTATGGTTGACGAGTTTTTACCTGCTCTCTTCAAGTGCTTGAGACTGAAAATTATGAAGGAGTTGAAGGCCATCAAGAGCTTTATATTGTTCATCCAAAAGTTGTTTCTGTTTACTCAAAGCTTGGCCAGCAATATTACCAATATCATTGGCTTTATTCTGCAATTTATCCATCCTACAACTCATTTCATCTCCAACTTTCACAATCTCGTCTTCAATGTCCTCCGTTTTAGTCCTTAAACCATCAATCCCATGGTCTAAATTAGTATATGATTCATGAACTATCGCCATGTTTTCGTGCAAACTCTCCTTCATTTTCGCCTGGCCTTCGTTCAACTCTAGTTGGGAAGATGCTATCCCTTTAGATTGCTCCAATATCACTTCTGACTGACTCAACACAGCGTTCACCCGGCCTTCAACATTCTTGGAAGTCTCTGCTACTTGTTGAGTACGAACATCAATCGAGGCTAATGATTCTTGAACATGTTTCGAGTTTTGCAATAGCAAATCCCCTACATGTAATATGTTGTCTAATTTTTCCTCAGCAAATTCAGCAGAATCCTTCAAACTATTCACCAACCTCTCTGTTACATGCTTCCATGCTTCTCTCCTGCAATTATCAAAATGCATAAGAGCCTCTTTACCTAGTGTATAGTATCGTTAAATTCATCCTCATGTAACAACGAAAGTCTCATTTTATGTATCGATTGTTTTGGTGTAATCTTATCTTAGCTTATTGTTTAGTAATAGTCTTAATAACTCTACAATATATCCAACTTTTCTATATAATATTGTAAGCTTATATTTCATATTGTTGATGTGTCGCATTATGTACAACAACAACAACATACCCGTATAATCTCACAAGTGGGGTTCAAGAAGAATAGAGTCTACCTTAGAAGGTAGACAGGTTGTTTCCTATACACCCTCGGCTCAAGGAAAAACATAGAAAAGCAGTTCAGGAAAAGAAATATGAAAGTGAAGAAATCACGACAAAATACCTAATGAAAACATTACAAAACAATCTGAAAAAAGAACAGTAACTACAACAAAATAATACTATAATCGAAGCTCATGACAAAAATTGAAGATCAAGAAACTACTTACGACCTCTAGTATGACATTATATAATGACCATCCAAATATTGTATTCATCAAAACAATATAGTTCAAACTAACCATGTGTCACAAACATCCAAACAAGTTACTGATACAATACATTATGAAACGATACATAAAAAATCATCCAAATAAGTTAGTATAACCTTCACTAAACCAAAAAAAGGGGGAAAAAAAGAAGAAAAACTTACTGCAATTGCTGGCAAATGGCAGGGGTTTCAATATAGAAAGCCAAATAAATCTTATGAACATCATTATCCAATTTCTGTAAACATTTAGTCATTGATGATTTTGCATCACAATAAGGCAAAGGTGACCTTCCAGTATGTTGTTGAAAACAATCACATAAATTCCAAGAAAGTCTAGACTTCAATTCTTCATCAGGCAGAGCTTTTCTACATACACTAAACAAATTCTGATAACTTCTTTGCCAACAAGAATCTGTAATCAACATCTTTTGTTCCGCGTTTTTAACGAGTTCAATTCCCTTTTGTGAATTCTCAAAAACATCCATGGAGAAATCAGACATCAACTTAACAACTTTGTTGTTTGAAAATTTGCCTGAATTTGTTTTTTGTTCTTCTTGTTTATCATTTTTGTTATTTTTAGTAGAAAAGAACCAACCCCATGATGATGAACTTTGTAACAACAAAACTAACAACATAATCAACACCTTTTGTATATGAAATCGACCCATCTTTGTACTCAATCTGCACAACAACTCTGCAATTTCAAAATCGCAAAATTAAAAAGCTTATAGTAAAAACTAGACAAAAAATCAAAGTATATATAAAGGTTTTTTGGCAAACTTGGGGAGAAAGTATCGTTGGAAATAAAAAAAAAGAGTCTATGTATGCATGTATGATAAGTATAAAAGAAAGAGACACAAATTCTGACTACGACTCTGATGAAAATCCACGAAGTAAAAAAACTTATAAACTGGAAATTCTGACTCTGATTCTAATGAGAAAATAACAATTTGGAATTTTTTATTTTTTTTACATAGCGTCAAAAACAAGAAATTTCCATGTTTGGATTATTTTATGTTTTTGATGTACCTTTTCAATAATTAAAGTATTTCCAAAAGTGAAACTTTGTCTAGAGTTGGTAAAGATGAAGAAAAAGGAAATAAAACCATAAAAAAATGAAGAAAAAAGAAAATCTTTGAATTATTTTTAAATTAAAAACTGTACCTTAGACAATGAATCTAATTAACTAAGTCGGTATTTTTTATATTAATCATAAAATAGACGAACGGTTATTAATTTCGCGCCCTTTCAATACCGGTTGTGTCCGTTCCTTTTATTTCCCTCTTTTCGAAAATTAAGAAAGAAAAATACAAATATGTGTTGTTTTTTTAATTATTTGTAAGTGTGTTCGGTACGAAGTCAATTTTAACATATTCGATTGGTTAATTTTGTAACAAACAAAATTGTTAACAATGAGAAGAATGATTAATTTTCTTCTTAGTGAATATAGGAAAAAACAAGTTACATTCTATATTCATCGTGTCCTTCCCACCCTCCAACAGATTATATCCCGTATCTCCCATCTCTATCACTCCACACCCGTAGCCCAGCAGCCTTCACTTCTCATAGTATTTGTTAGACCACTCATAGAGGAGTTTTCGAAAATAGTCTATCTATTTTCACGAATTAGTGGTAAAATCTGTGTACATAGACTCTACATTTTCAGACCTCACTTGTGAAATTTCATTAGGTAGATTGTTATTGTTATTGATTTTAGAATAATATTTTTTTACTTACGTATTGAGAACAAGAAATAAGAAAGAAATCCACTTATTTTTCAAAAAAAAAAACATTTTTCTTCATGCCGGACACACCCATTGTGCTTCTTCTTTTCTTATCCATTTTTTTTAATCTATTTTTTAACCTTGTGATATGTGTGAATATAAATTATTTCATTAATGATAAAATAGAAAATGTAAAGTTAAAATGTTTTTTAAATATAATAAATGTGTCATTCTTTAGATTGATTAAAAAAATACTGCATAAACGTAGATGTTTCAACTACCATCCAAAAAAAATACATACTCTATATAATATAATATAATAAATATATTTAAATAGGGAACACATTGTGACAAGTGACAACTTAGGACTCCTGATGACCAAAACGTCACGGCAGCTCGAACTTTCTAGTAATACTTATTTTGGAAGAAAAAAAAACATAGGAAAGAAATAATGAAAACTATATATTTGAGTACACTATTAAAGAATAATTTGATCAAATATGAGTATTAAATATAGTTTGGAATTTGAAAATTTCTGCCATTTTTTATTTTTCTTGGTGTGAACTAGCAAAATAAATAAAGAGAATATCATTTTAAACATCTTATAAATAACCATTGACAGCCAGAAATAACATAATTCATCTAAATAATACTCCCTCCGTCCCTGTTTCTTTTTCTTTTTTGATAATTATAGTATTTGAATCACTTTGCACACACCTCTAATATCATAGAATAACAAATACCGAATAACTCTTTCCACCAAACTAAGACAGATGAGTCCTTCCTTTCCATTTTAATGGTCACTTTAGCTTAAAAAATTTATCTTAAAACAATTACCATACAAATCATACTCGTAAATAAAAAGTCGTTCTTAATACATCTCAATCCTCAAAAAGCATTCAGTTAATAGGAATAACTTAATTAACTACACTTTGTATTTATTATTTTTCTTAATGGAAGTGAAAGAGCTAAATTTTATCCCAACTCAACTAAGATAAAAGACTGTCATAAGCAGAAGCATCTCACTTATTAAAAAGCATATAAACGACATACTAAGCATAAGAATATAGACTCTAAAGAAGGGAGATGAATAAGAGGAGTATTTTTGAAGATTTTGGAGAAAATATTTAAAAAGTAGATCGTACTTAAGCATATGTGAAAACAAATTAAGCAAATTGAGGACGATAGACTATAAGCCTCAAGTATGAAAAAAATAAAATTGGTAGAGTGTATTTACCCTGAATGGGCCTACCAAGCACGAATCCAATGTAAGTATCGGATAGAAAACCAAAAAAAAAAAAAACCGCTAACTCTATTTCATTCAAATTTAAATAGAAAAAGATAAATTCAATTATTACGAGTCGGACATTTTGCAAACAAAGACACTAAAAAACTGTGATATATCCCTTTCAACTGTTCTACAACAATGTCACTATGGGAAATCCCAGCCTTCTGTTCTTCTACATCGTTAGTTTTCCAGACAATATAATTATGAGAGAACTGAGAATGCCAAAAGTGAGGAACAGGAAATGTCAAAATAAACATCTATACCCTCTATATACGTCCACCCAAAATCATGTGCGTTGCCTAAAATTACAATGGAATCAACGTTTTCAGCCACCTAAACCTGCTTAAATTAAATATGGTGTTGCTTGCCCACGTTTGGAGGGCAAAAGTTAAATTACCACCGAGACATCACTGCATTAACTGTCAGCTGTCATCTTCTGATGATCCTAGTGCTGCTTCTTTGCGGGATTTTACATGCTCCATCAAAGGTATTGATCAGTCATTTAGAAGACTAGTTGTAGATCCGAACAGGCTTGTCAAAAGCGGGTCGATTCTGCAGTACCAATATGAGCCAGTTATACACCAACTAATATAAAGTGTTATCACTTGTGAATTAGTAGTACTGCATTATTAAACTGGCTTTGGGTTGGCTTAATAAATAAATGTTCTGATTTTTAATTTGAAAGGTAAGCCAAACAATATGTTCCTGAATTCTAAACAGGTTAATCTCACTGTGGTAGGATCTCAGTACAAAAGAGCCACTGATCCCACAGGTAAAAGATCAAGAGAAACCAATTTCATGCAACCAAGAATCGCCAGCCATGAAGTAATCTTATAAAGTAAATATATATATATAACATATATTCACGTACACAAAAGTATTCAGGTTCATTAGCATGTTGAAAGCTAGAGCGAGTGTTGCATTAAATTGACAGATGGGGCTGATTATTGCTCAACCAGCGTCAAAAGATATCTCAGAAAAAAGGACCTCAAAAGAAATTTAGCTGTTATATTTTTGCATTTCAATGATTAAAGACTTGTTGGTCCACTTGGATGGTTGCCTTATACGCCCATAATCACCAGCATAACAGAAAAAGTGGCATACCTGGTTGGAAGCATATGACCTTTTAGGACCATTGTCAGCATGCTCTAATCCCAGATACTGCTCCCAAGCACCATAAACATCTCTCCTCTGGAAACCAATTAGGAAATAGAATAATCAAACATTATACAAGGACTATCGAGGGAGATTATGGACGGAAAAGGAGCAAATACCTGAAAACGAATGGATACAATATCTGAATCCCGGAGGTAGTCAGGACGGCCCATGGACACAAACGCAAACATCCACTGCATAGTGAAAGTAGAACGTGTAAATAACTAGAATAAATAAAACACATGAACCCTCTATACTAATACTGAACGTGTAAATAACTAGAATAAATAGAACCCATGAACCCTCTATACTAATACTGAACCTAGAAATTTTCCAAGATTACTCGGTATAGAAACAACGATGCAAAGCAAGGAAGCTTGAATACCTTTGAAAACTCCTCATCTGGAACCTGCAATTTTCTCTGAATGCGCGCTTTAACTTCAGCCAGTGTCTCACCCTCATGAATAACAAGAAAAAATGGCTCGCCAAAGTTTTGTACATGCTGCTAAGGGATGGAATAAAAAACAATTAACTGAGGATAGAACCTCCACCATATACACTGATTGTAACTATAGCTATATATATATCAGGCACTTGTCAATTTCGACAGATGTACTTACTGCTTGATTTTGAGTTGTGTCCTTTGTAAAATGGTAAACATGAATCAAGCGATCAAGAGGACCCAGGTTTTTCTCCTCTTCAGGGATCTGTAATGGAGAAAAGTTAAGACATTAATTAGATAAACATCTAAGAAATGTAGACAATATTACAACTCTAACTGAAGGCAATAAACTTAAGTTGATTCATCTCCAGACATGTTTTTCTCTTTATTGGTGAAGACTTTAGACCTTTTTCTTCCCTGATTTATTTGGTCGGTCCAGTCCATAAGTATATACGTGGAGAAATAAACAGGACAACACCAATGACCTAAGCAAAACCCTTAGGACCAGCTGGACCGTAAAACACCAATGACCTAAGCAAAACCCAAAGGACCAGCTGGACCGCAAATACTCAATGTTGCCCGCACAGCAGCACCACAACATTAACGGAAAGAAGTGCAGTCATCCATCACTACACACTTTATTTGCAAAATATGACAGCAACAACTAACATGAAAAATCTCATCATTCGTTTCAGTAAAACTCAAAGTTAAGTGCATCAGAAAGACCCTTGCTTGGCTGCAGGTTGATATTGTTCATCCTTTTGTAATCACCTTAATGACCCCTTCTTACTATCCTGCCACCAAAGTTCGTCACTTCCGTCAATCCACTAAAATGTTCAATTAGATTAATAAATTCAGCCATCCATCGAATTTCCCAGTCAATGAACTGCCATCTGAAGTTGAATCTCCACTCTTCTGATGACTGTAGCTCTGCTATGGTGCTATGTTGCTAATATCCTAAGGAGTGTATCTCTGAGAACAGCCTTTCTAGGTTGTCTGCCTCATGCCAATCATCTTTCCAGAAACAGGTTTAACCCCATTGTTCACTTTGATCTTTATAAAGCTTTTCAACTCATTACACAAGACTCTTATGGACCTCCATAAATTGACTCCATATGGAGTTGTAACTTCTCCTCATACTTGGCTTCTATTACTTTCCCTCACAGAGTTAGTTTATTTCAATAGCATATTTCCAAAGTCATTTCATTCTTACGGACTTGTTGTGATTCTCCAAATTATTGATCCCCAAACCCCCCAACTTTTTATCAGAAATCAGAGTCCTCCACTTGACCAAATGGTAGTTTTTCCTGTCTTTATTATCTAGGCACGGGAACATCTTCCTGATTTTGTCTAATCTGTTCATGACCCGAGCTGGAATAGGGAACAGGGACATCATGTAAGCTGACAAAGAATCTAAGACTGAATTGATGAGGGTTAATCTTCCACAAGTGACAAGTACTGCCTTTTCCACCTAGCCAATTTCTACTCGCACTTCTCGACCACATTGTTTCATATCTCCTTAGCTTTTGATTTTGCTGCTAAAGACATACCTAGGTAAGTGGTTGGTAGACTACCAATCTCACCACCAAGTATTGCATTCAGGGATTCCATATTTGAGACCCCATGGATAAGATACAAAAAATTCTTCCTCCAGTTAATGTGTAATTCAGACATCCCTTCAAATAGGACCAGAAATCACACTCAGGACTCTAAGTTGTTCTTCATCAGCATCACCTTCAGGTCCAAGTTATCTCTTCCATCTCTGGTCACACTGAAACCTCTTATCCACCCATTTATATTTGAAGATTTAACCATACAATTAAGGCCCTCCATTGCTAGTAAAAACAGAAGGGGTGACAAAGAATCACCTTGTCTAAGACCCTTTTGTGCTCTGAAGAACCCTGTTGGGGTACCATTAATAAGAACGGAAAAACTCACTATTGATATGCAATTACATCCAGTGTATCCATTTATGTCCAAATCTCATTCTACTCAAAACTGCTAGCAGATAAGCCCAGTTGACATGGTCATAGGCTTTCTCTATGTCTAACTTGCAGAGTAAGCTTGGTTTTCCCTGCTTCTGCTTCATTAGAAACTAGAATGGCATCCACGATTTGTCTACCTTTGATGAAGGCCATTTATTGTTCGCCGACAGTATTTCCATCATCCTTTTCAGCCTCAGTGAGAACTTTGGAGAAAATTTGGCACCTTTCTTCTTTGGGATGAGAGCTATAAAAGCAGCATTGCAGCTCCTCTCAAACATTACATGTTCATAGAAGTTGTGGAATGCATTCATTATATTTGACCTTACCACCTCCCAACATTTGATTAAAAAAACCATAATGAAGCCATGAGGCCCCGGTGCCTTGACTGTAGCACACATCTTTAAAATTCTCAACACTTCCTCCTCCTCAAATCTTGCTTGAAGACTCCTTTTCTTCCACCATTAAAACTGGACAATATGGGAAGTGACTGGCCGGCCTCCATTGCACAGTTTGTGTATAAACTTTGGTTAAATTCTACTATCTCCCCTTCAATTCTAGTAGAATTCTGAGTGAGATATCCCTGGACCAACAACTGATCTATGTTGTTGTATCTTCACTGAGCATTGGCAGTTTTGTGGAAAAACCTTGTATTTATGTCCCCCTCCATCAGCCAAAGGGCTCTGGATATTTGTCTCCATGCAATCTCTTCCTTTTTAATCAGTTCTTCATATTCTAGAACCAGCCCTGATTTCCTCTGCATCCCTTTCAGCTAGAATTCTGCCTCCTGCAACTGCCCCTATAGCTGCCAATTAACCTAGAAGGATCTTCCTCTAGAAACCTAAGTTCACCCTCTTGTGCCACAAGCCTCTAGACAAGCAAATTTGATCCATCACCCCCTCCCCCCCAGTTGCTTAACTAATTCTGTTAAGTCCCCTCCCAGCTTTGTTCCTTGAATGCAAATGATATTAGCATTCCAACTCATCACCATGCTCTTCATTAATCTCCTTTTATCCCTACAGTTTAAACCCCCTACATTCCATGTAATCAGTTTGATCTGCATTAACCAATTTTCAAATTGTTTCTCCCATTGCTCCTTTCACCACTACTCTTCAATTCTTGAGCCCCTTTGAATCTAGATTTTTTACATATTGCATCCGACTCCATTCTTCTTGCTATTCTGCAGCTGTCTACTTGTGGTAATAGTTCCAGAGCTTCCTCCTCGTGTCCCTGAAAATCACCCCAGTAATTTGCAACTTTTTCATGTTTTGTTGCACCCAAACAGAAGTTCCCCTCTCTCACTTTGATCAACAACTGGGATTGAACTCGTAGAGGCTCTGCTTCTTCAATTTTCCAGTTCTCCGTTGTCTCTGCTTCATTTTTATTTTTATTTTTTTGATAAGATAAGTGGTATTAATCACAGCATCAAGATGATGCAAAATTTACAAGATATGGCATTTGAGCTTACAAAAAAAATCTCTGGCTAACTATACAAACTATCTAAGCCAGGGCTAATGAGTTAGTAAAATCCTGAAGTTGTTCTGCATTAACAGCAGGATACAAGTTGGTCCAACTAAACAGATTTTCAGTGCACCTAGTCTTCAAAATGCCTAAAGCAGTTGACTCTCCATCAAAACATCTCTTGTTCCTCTCTAACCAAAGACACCAAAAAATACAAGCAGGTATCATAATCCAGATCTTCTTGATGGCTTTGTCAACTTTCCATAGACTCCAACTCTCATATGCATCCTTAACAGTGAGGGGTGTGGTCCAATTGATGCCAGAGAGACAAAAAAACATGTTCCATAATTCTAAGGCCACCTCACAATGAAGAAGGTGTCTGGGGGTTTCAGCCTCTTTTTTGCACAAATAGCATTTGTTTAGGAATTGGATTTTTCTTTTCTTTATGTTGTCTTGGGTGAGACATGCCTCATATAGAGCTATCCAAGTAAAGAAAAAAAACTACCTTAGGTGGTAGCTTGGTCCTCCAAATGAGTTTCCAGGGTCAGTTAGCTATCACGGAGTTTCTAGAGCACAACTGTTGATACCCTTCCTTGACTGTATAAACTCCTTTCTGGTGCCCCCATTTGAGCTTATCAGCTGCCTGGAGATTAATGTGGCAATGTTGTAGTCTAGCAAAAAGGTCTACCAGATCATTCACTTCCCAATCGTGCATATTCCTTCTAAATCTCAGCTTCATTTTGGACCACTATATCTGTCAAAATTGTTTTTGAGTTCTCAATCTCCTCCCTCAATTTCCCATGTGCACCTCATTCCATGAATTCCATAGTGGAATCTTCATCATTGACCTCGTATATAGAGGCCACTGCTCTATCAAAGCTTTCCGTAATGTTCTCCGTCTTTTGCATGGTCTCTCGATCAAAACTCTGAGAGAGAGAGAGAGAGAGAGTCTTTCATGATATCGTTGAAGGTGTCTCTCTATTTAGATTTGGCTCCTGTAGTGGTATATCAATGAAGATCACTTCAGCTGCAAAATCATGCCCAAATTTAAGTGTTAAACGAAAACACTTCATTGGGCTTCCGGTCCGGCCCAACAAGTGATTTCATTTACTCTGGATACACCTTTCACGTGTGAAATCTGCACCACATGTTCCATTTGTAAAGTGAGAGACACCCTCGTGGTTTCTGAAATTTGAATCCCTGAATTGAATGGGAATTCAAATTTTCAGCATAGACATCGCCTCTGTTTATCCTCTGGGTAATAAGATGGACCATGTAATCTTTTCAATCATCTTTTCTGATGGTTTCCCTGGTTTTTTCTGGCAGGCTTTCGCATCTGGGGTTTATTCTCGGCCCAAATCGAAATGAATTAAATGATACCATTGCGCATAATGGATATTCGCTGGCCACCTTCCTTCCATCATTTGCCACCAGAATTCTTGCTCATTTCATGTGCTTTATGAGCTATGCCTCCTCTTCTGTGGCCACCCAACTCCCACACAGTTGGCCAATTTCGAAGAAAACCTTCTGCGACCACAGGTGCAGTGGTATTCCGACTTCTCTAATCCATGTCTTCTTTGTGACAAGAAGTTGGCACACAACCCCCATTGGAGACCATCTTTCAAGGCTGAATCTTATTTTCTTCCAAGATCACTGTCCTTGCATTACTTGTTCTGCCATGTATTTATTTGGGAATTCAACTAGGAACATGTCTCCATACATCTCATATATGTTCACCCCTAAAGTATTCCTCAAGCTAGAGATGACCATTTCCTTATATCAGCCAGTGTGGGTTTCGCCGTACAGACCACCTCTAGACTACCGACAAGACATCTTTAGCAGGCTTTAATCTTGAAGATCTGAGGTGTATTCGATTTCAATTCTGCCTTTCGAGCTACTCACCTCAGCTTCTCAAATGGCCCTGGATCGCCATTTACTTTCCTTGACAGCTTTTTTGAAAGGGTAGTTGGCTTCTGTTATATTTGGGGGACCTACCCTTTCCTGCTTTTGGGGGTCTTAATGAAATTCTCAATCTTAAATGCAATATCACACCAACCTGCATTTAATGCTGATTCTGGAATAATCAATACTGATCTTCCTTCCTTATTTATAGAGAGGATACTCATGTATCTCCCATGCTCATTCTACTACCTTGTACTAAAAAATTCTGAGTCTCTTTCTGAGGTTTTCCATCTCCTGTCCGCCTTCTTCTGATCTCTGGAAGCTTCTCTTTATGTGAAGCAAATACATCCATTATTTGCTGCTCATCGAAGTTCTTCTCATAAGTCTTCGACTCCTCTCAACCCATTCATATCACACTGCATTATCTGAGTTCCATCTAGAAATGATTAATGTCGAATGACTTGAACCCAGCATTTAAGTAAATCCTGTTCTTGTCCATCTTGATAGAAAAAGCTACAGATTACAAAGCTTGTGCAAGCTGAGAGAAAGATTTGAATGAAACAACTAAAACAGAAGGTGCTACCATAAGGAACGGGTGGAGGATTCTGACTCTCAGTCACCGGAAAAGATGACACTCTCTCTGAAGAAGTAGGACAGCGAGTGTTTCTGGGGAATGTGCCAGAAGCATTCAAAGAGGAAATATCTTTTTTACAGGAGCATTGAGACAATCACAAAGATTACAGCAAAACATTCAAATAGATGCACAATCACCCCTAACTGCATCTCCCCAGTAAAACCTGGACCTGCTCTTCTGCATAAAATAAAGGGAACTACCAGCAGAACATTCAGTGTACCTCTTCTGCACGCAGGGTCCAGTACTGATCATTTATGTTCTCAATCCTTTCAGTAGGTGGAAAAATCTGCAAAATAAATGTAGAGGATATGTTACAAATGCTACCAAGAAGCAAAGCTGAGAAGCATGATACTGCATGTCCTTTCATGAGTTCTTATCTACTTCAAAATGCATCAAACTGTGTGTGTGTGTGTTAATGTGTATTGTCCTGTCTGTTTATATCTGACTGTCCGTCTGTATATATGTAAGGTATGTCAGGCATGAGCACACAGACATGCACACTCTACTGTTCAACACTTAAGATTGAAAGATCATTTAGAAAACAAAGAAAGGGTAATCGTATAACACTCCCACAGCAACTCTATCTGTGCGCATTGAATCATTTGCAGAAGATACTGAACTACAGCAGAAGGAAGTTATGCAGCATAAATGGTACCTTATATATCTTGTGATAGAAAACTTCCAGCAACCTCAGTTCAGCATCTGGACGTGACAACTCAACCTATTCCATACCATGAGACAAGATCAGCAAAAATATCTGACAGATATAGATCTTAATGAAATGAATTTATAGCAGTGTACTTATCACTTATCAGAGAACCTTCCAATAAAATAGATTATTAGATGACATCTCAATGTAGACATCAGCTTGTTCTCTCTAAATTAAGACATAGCATGGCTGGGGAAAGACATAAAATGTTTTTCCTACTTTTCTTCCTAGTTTCTACTTTCAGGTTTACAGTTTAGGGTGGTAAAAACAATATGAAGGCGGCATCACTACTTTTATATCGAGGCATCACACTTTACAGCAATAGAAAAATCAAAAGTACCTTTGTCTTAAGATGATTAAGGACATCATATACAGTACTTTGTTTTGGCAATCTAATAGTATGGATTGTCACCTGAAAATGAACAGCCCAAGATTTTATATATGAGTGTAGGACACTGTATAAACCCTTATCAAAGGAAACTCTACACAAAATGTATAAGTATGTGTAGCACTTACTTCATATTTTGCAGCATTATAAAAGGCGACTTTGAGAGTTTTTAAGCACTGTAGCTCTGGTAATGGAATATCGAGGACTTCATAATACAAAATGTCTGAAGTCTGTCCAAAGAGGAGGGATGGTAAGCAAAATGTAGTCGCTGGTAAATAACTAAGAGCCACAAGATTGTAAATACATAAAAAAGTTTCAATTAGCCTAACCAGAGTAGACTCTGCTCCTACATTACCTGATTATAGTGAACCAGCATTTCTGTAAGACGGTCCACTCCTCGATACTTTATTGGCTGAGGTTTTGGCTGCTGTGAGTAGCAGTTATGTGATGTAAGCCTTATTTTTGATGGGTCATCCAAGCGGAGATGGCGAGCCAAACTCTCTACTACTTCATCATAGTTGTTCAGCTTTGACCTAGAGTTTGTTTATCGTCAATGAATTAAACAATACTGGAAAAAGCTTCTCATTAACTTACTGAAACAGATACATACAACTCAAGACTAAAATCCTCCTCCTTGGGTTTGTCCAATGAGCGGAAGTGAACAACCTGGGAGCAATCACATGGAAAACTTTTATCTTAGCTATCAAGCCACACAAAATATTCAGAGCTCTTTTGAAACTTAATACAAGTGAAACAGTGTCACATAAACTGAAAACAAAAGTGAGTGCGATGGAGTCAAGGCAGGAGTACTACCAAAGGTACTGCCTTCATCAAAGGGAAACAATTCTATTTCTTAGAGGTAACTACCAATCTAGCTCCAAGAGCCAAGAGGCAATATAAAAAAACAAGGTGCAACACATACCTGGCGATTGTGCACATACTCTAAAAATGAAGGAACATCAGGAAATCGATATTGTTCACTAGTTTGACTTTGAACGGGTTTCTGAAAGCAAATAATGTCCCCATCTTCAAGCTGAAAAAAGCAGAGTATCATACAACAAATCCACCAGAAGAAATGAAAACCAGAACAACTGAAAACAATTTGCCACCCAGCGAACGTGTAGCAGTAGTATACAGATGGCAAGTAATAGCTCGTACCTGACTGCTACAAAATGTTAGATTGCAATCAATAGGCTCACACATCACATTGGGTTCAAATTTTATTTCCTGTCAATAGAACATGATATTAAGCACAACCTGAAGCCACCTATATAACTGCTGTGGGTTAACATACTGGTAGCGAGATAAGAAAAAAAAAATTAACCTCAAAGAGTTCAATCTCTTCATCAGCTGAAATTCCAGCCAACTCATTTAGCTTGGTCAATATGTCCAGTGGCTTGCCACTGCCTTTTACAAAGAGCCGCCCAACATACCTGATAAGTGATAACAAGAAGGAAAACCAAGTAAAGAATAGACAAAGCCCCATTATTGCATGGCCACTTATATACAGACACCAAAGTACGTGAACAATGATATCACAAGTTTCAGGATATCAAATACATTAAAAATTTGAATTGTGCCCTACAACAGAATGTACAGATCGAGGTTTCAGCAATTAACTAATATCTCTCACGACTATAGACCTCTGACAAACTCTATTTAATGTCTACATCAAGTGCAAAAAATTGCATAGACTGCGATGAAACTGAAGTAGGTTTTTCACCACAGTAATCTCAGGTTAATAAAACATCTGTGTTACAGGAGTTAGATGTCTACCATGTTGAACAGTCCGACATCAAGTTGTTAGAACCTTACTCACTATGTGAACACTTGACACGAGACTAAAGCATTAGTGGTTAATGAACCAGTCATCAAGGATCTTAGCCAAACGGGATCTGCTACATAAGCACTTTTCCCGCAGGTTTCTTGATCGGACTTGACAAATTGTCATTGTCACATTTCATATATCAACGTCTGCAGGCTCTAAGAATGAGAAGAAGATGCACTTTCCATTTTTTATTTTTGATAACCAATGATGCACTTTCCAAACAGAGATGATATTAGAGATCCCAAACTAGACAAGCATAGAAACAACTCCTCTTATAAAGCACGGATTTCAACCTATAGAGGCAAGAAGAAATACCTTATCTCCTCTTTTAGAGGGTCATACAGTTTGAAAAATAGAAGAATATCTTCTTTGGTCTTCTCAGGTGGAGGACAAGGTTGCAAATCCTACAACAACACAAATGCAAAAAGTGCAAAACATAAAACTTGATATACACAAAAGTACAGCACCTGCCCCAACAATAATTCCAAGTGTGAACCCTAAACTGGAAAATGAGTACGCAATATTCCATTACCAGGCCAACTTCAACTTCCAAATAAAGTTTTAGCTCCGCGTTAGTTGTTTTATTAGAGACCTCTCTCAATTGTCCAACCTGAAATACATTGTGCAAGATCATTAGCACCAATCTTGGTAATTCGACAAACCAAATACACCAACAACAACATCCCAGTGTGTTCCCACAAGTGGAGGTTGGGGCCGGTAGAGTGCAAGTAGACCTTACCACTACCTTTGAGAAGGTAGAGAGGTTGTTTCCGAAAGACCCTCGGCTGAGCAAATGACAGAAAAGTACCATTTATAGGAAAAAATACACCACTGAACATAAGTGATTAAAATAACTGCAGCAGTTGTTAAGCAATTATAGACTTGATAAGGTGGGATGGTTCCTTCACGAAGCTATGATCCTGGGATGATTAATACCTCTGGTTCACTATACTATATCTCTTACATTGGGATAAAAGGAGTCTTAGGATGTTCATCCTGACAATTTTTCAACATCCAAAGTGGCTTAGGATGCTCATCCTGGCAATTTTTCAACATCCAAAGAGGACTAGTCACCTTATCAATCCTTTCCTTTTTAGTCCGTCCCAAAAAGCTTGTCACCTTCCTATAATTAGAAACATTTAACTTAAAATTTCCCTTTTACCCCTGATGAAATGATTTACAACCACGGAAATATCTAAGGATTATTTCAGACCACAAATTTCAAAGTGTTCTTTTTTTCTTAAACACCATGCCAGGTCAAATGGTGTCACACAAAATGGGATGGAGGGGGTAATAAAAATGAAACAAAGAGGATGAGGCCTCATTTGTTTGCACTTAATCTTAATCATTCAGATCTCACTCATTAAGTGTGTTTGTTTTTCTTATTTTACAACCGCTTAATGGGTCTAAATAGGTCTGAATGATTAAGATCCGTAACAAAGACTTAATATCATTAAGATGTCTATTAAGAATTGCTACGATGACAATTCATCGCTATTCCATCTACTTTCACCCACCACTCACAACCACCATTACAGCCACAACTACAACCACCTACCATCCACAACCACCATCCTCAGCCCAGCCACAACCACCACTATTGCTAATCACCAAAATCAATTGTCATCGCCATAAGTTGTCATTTGCAATCATCACCACCAACCATTATCACATCCACAAATCACTACTCATAATTATCATCAATAGTCAACATTATATATCACTAACCTAGTTGTCAATATCATTCCACTACTATTTATCAGTTCCCACCAACAAAAACAACCACAGTTAATCACTACTGCAACAACTATATCATAAGATACTACCCACAACCACCATCAATAGTCAACATCATCCCAAATCGACACACACAATCACCATTAGATCAATTTAATATTTTATTTGAATTTTATATTTATTATTCATTTAACAAAAAAAATTGTATACATTCAGGTATTGAGAAAACAATCTTAACTATTTAGTATTCAGATTCTTAATACATATTTTAATATTCAGATGTGAATTCAGATCTCTAAATCATAATACACATCTTAATATTCAGACGTGCATTTATATTCAGAGCTCTAAATCAATCAAGATGTCTCAATCTTAATGAAAACAAATTAAGCATGAGTCAGCTTAATGCATCCCCATCTCACATCCTACGACATGATGAGATGATGACTCATCTTGATGTCTCAGCCACTCACATCACGCAAATTGTCAAGAAATGGACTTTAGGCTTATCTTAACAACAAAACTAGCTCATGAGAGGAGGATTGTTCTAAGAACATATAAGAAAACAAGTGTCCACACCTTCAACCAATGTAGGCACTTTGACAGCCCCCAAGAACACGTTGCTCAGGGCTAGAGAATTAGAGCATGAACAACATAACATTTAACAAACCCAACATTGAGTAAGCCAAAAATAAAGATGGGTCTAATAGCATGTAAAGAAAATGGAACTTGGATCTAACTTATGTCCAAAAGCTAGCTCATCGCTCATGACCATATATAAAGACAACGGCCCATAACATCAACCAATGTGGGAAATACTAACACAAAGCGTGGCAATCTTTCCACATTCAAATAGGATGAGTCATCTTATTTATCAAAAAGAGAAAAGATAACTCATTTTATTCACATCCAAAGACCGGATGATAAATGACTCATCATGATGTCTCTTCAACCCATCTCATCACACAAATCAAACATACTCTAAAAGGGAAGTTATAATGTAAGAAGTTCCAAACACTGAATATCCACAAACGCATGTTTTTGTCTCTTTTTCCTAAGAGGGAAAGGACGGGGGAAGAGGGGGGAAATCAGATGTGGACAAAAATAAACCGCAAAGAGTATCCAGATAGTCAGCTATAAATTATGTTTAGACAATCTATTTTACAGAGCAAGACAAGGTCTGGGAGAGAAGTTCATAATCAATTTTAGGATAACAGATTTAAGATTCACCACAAAAATACATATGTTACTGACCTCGAGGAAGCATACTATGTTTTGTGTTACAACTTTAAGCAGTGCAAGTTATGGGTACAAAAATATCAATATGCAGAAGGAAGATAAGAATGTCCCACATAAGGAAATATGTATTTTTCACATAGAAACAACGGAAGCAAAAAAAAAAAAAGGACTAGCATCATTAGGTATAAATGGTATTAAAAAGAAAAGGTGCATGGCCGCAATCAATTATCCCTAATTGTTGTTTTCCTAGCCATTTACACCTACAACAATGCAATAGATACAGATGACAAATCACGTGAAGTGCATGCTTGATCTTAGCATGATGTTCTTTGCTTGTGTAATTACTGGACATTCCCTTGAATTATTTGCTGCAACTGTCTATGAAAGTATTGATTCATTATTTCTCTGTTAGTCTATTTCTGAACAAAAATCCTTTTTTTTAGCCAAATTTTTATTTCTACTAAATGTCAATCAAATTGTACTGATAGATAGCATAAAGAGTAAATATAATACTTGTCCCAGAATCTTTTGATCAGTATGTCCATGCAAGCAGAACAGTAGAAGTGATTGGAAAGCTAGTAAGGTTTAAATATGCCAGTTGCTCAATACTTAAAAACAGAGGACACTTTCTAGAATCTGGATACAACTGCAAAGCACTCTTAATTCAGCTCCACAAAACACAACAGAAAGGTAACCAGTCAGACAACTTACCGACTGAACTTCCTCTTGAGGTGTCAATGGCCGATTAGGCCGATATGTGTGATTTTGTCGTTTTGCCCATAGCCAATACCGCTGAAATTGCACGGGTATACCCAATACCTTAGCAACCTCCTCCTGAAAAAGACTTACCATTAAATGATACAAACATAAGAGGTAAAAGGATTGACCAAATACACAAATATAGGCTATAACTGTTTGACTTAGCAATTGGCCTACAGCATACGAAAAGCTGAACCATCAGATTCCAATTTTTCAAGAATCATTCACCTAAATTTGCAATCAGAATCTGAAGTTTATCTTCTAACAAAGTTAGATATTAAAATCTCAACACCAAATTTACATTCCATTACCCATATTTCAGAAGACATAAAAGTGGCACTTGAACCTCCATTGTTAGTACCTGCATTCTAAGAGTTTATATGTTTTTGTTGAATTATGTTATCACATCATCTAAAATCCTATATAGTTTGAGAAGGGAAACTTTTATCCTATTGTTTTATGCATGCAACACGCCCCTTCACGTGTGGACCTAATTCTTTTCTTAGAGCCCAACTCTTTTCTTGAGCCAAGCACATGAGAATATTTTATTCAAGAGTACCTGTGCAACTCAAAATCAGAACTTTTGCCATCTTTGATACCATATTTAATCATGGAACTACCCAATCTAAAAAATGAAGTTGTTCAAGAGGAGATATTTCTATTTATGTTCGAAATTCTGAGGCATATTTATGCAGTATCTACATATTATGCTTCAGAAGAGCAAACAAAACAGCAACAACGATGTAAATTTTTCAGTACAAAAATACTTTTTCTACATAAATATATACAAAAATAAATTGCAAAACCATACCTTGAATTGCGTAAATACCATCTGTTTCTGGATACGGAAACTACGGACTTTGTCATGATCCAAAAGATCAAAATAAATCTCCTTCCCAATTTGTTCACCAAGGTCCTCATCACGAGCAACCTAAGTATATAACAAGAGTATTTTCAGTAAGATTTCCAAATAACAAAGATGCAAGCAGGAAGGGATAAGACTAGGTTTTAAAGGAAACCTTGATGATAGTATAAAGGTGAGCCTCTGCTTTTTCCTTTCTCTTTTGCTCCTTTTCATCTTGCTCTTTCTTTAGCCTTACCTGCAATATAATGTTAGACAGAAGATGACACAACTCAACCATATTATCATCAATTAAATGGACAGAGTAATGTAGCACACACACCCTGAGATGCTCCGCAATGTCCTTTTCGTCCACATTGCAGATAATCTTTTCTTTGTCACTTTCACGAATATAAACAAGCATATATGCATTTGAATATTTTGTGAATTTGAATGGTGAATTGTTGAACGCAGGGTTTGCATGAGGCAACTGTTGCAAGAAATGGAGAATGAAAATGAATATTGGCTATATAATACAAGAAAATAATGCACATGCATATAAGGACAGCAAGAATTGGAAACAGACCTCCTCCTCACCACCATACTGCTCTTCCAGAGCCCTCTTTGGATCTTCTTTTGTCACACGCTCATCATCAAATTTAAACCTAAAAGTAATAGGCAAATAGTGAATCTTAAAAATCAAGACAGGCAGCAGAAACCAGTAAGATTGTGCCAAGGAAGTGAAATAGCTATAAATAATGATCGAAGGGCAACTGCCGCCCAAAATTTACTATGCATCTTTTATTTCGAAAAGAAAAAAGACAATATAATAAATGATATCGCCTTAAAGACGATAAAATCGTCCTTCTGATGACCCAGAGTAGGTGAGAGAACACTAAAAATAACATGGCAGAGAAAAACCAAAGAATTAAAGGATAAAGAAATGTGTCTACTGACTGCGACACAAAACATACCATTGATCAGAGAGTGTTGGTCTGATATAAGCATAATAGTGTCCCCCATGGACCCCACCACTGTGAACCAAAACACTGAAAACAAAAATAAAAGAATCAAATAAAACTCATTACCTAGTCTTCTGGCTATTCAGAAATCTGTGCCAAGTATACAAAGATAAAATCAAAAATAGCATAGTCTAGACTGAAAAAACAAACCCATGTATCTTTTTTTCACAGCAGAAGCAGAAAATATCAAACTACAACGCAGAATAGAGGAGGGACAGATGATAACAACATCACAATTGCAAAAGCAGTTAATTGAGGCCAAGGAAAGGGAGAGAGGAAGTGGGGAAAGGGAGGCAAAAAGGAAGGGTGCTAATTTCCATTTAGACAGTATCATCCAATTATGTAGATACTTGAATGAATCCCCACTGCTCTAATAAAACATAAATAGTGAAATAATATTTAAAATCAGCCCTCGTGTGGATAGGACACTAAGAACTCCAGCTGTGTAATCTCCTATTAGGAGCACGGAGAAAATGGACTCATCTCTGAGCAATCATGCTACTAAGTTTTCAGTGTGTAGCATGATCACATTCAAGATTAAGCACCATTAAAAATCAGAAAGGTGTACAAGGAAATACATAAACGAATTGATCAAAACTAAACCATGAGGTAGAAGTGTTTGAAGTTCTATCATAAAGTTTTCAGGCATTAAAACAAGGTTAAAAATTTAGATAGATTACAAAATATAAATTCAATGCCAAGTTTTCAATCCTACTATCCTTCAGGAAAAAAGCAATTCATGTCCACATTAGCATATCCCTTGCATGATGACCATTGAAAATAAAACAATTACTGTGCAGTAAATTAATTTGGAAGAAGATGCACAATAGGCCATACCTCATAAACCAAAACTCAAAACTTGCTAAGGGGTAAAAAAAACATTGATTCACAGTGGAAAGATTATATTTCCTAATTTACATGTTTACCCAAGAAACCATACTATCCTGTAAAATGTTCTGAGAGAAATCCAAAGTGATGAAATTCGACAGTAAGAGTCTTTCTTATTGCTACCATAGCAGTGTTGTTAAGAGTTTTCAAATAGGAAAGTTCACAAAGAAGAAATAACATAATCCCAATTAACTAGGGAATCAAGAAGAGATTATATTTTCTCTGACAGATGACTGATTTTACACCACCAAACCATGGGAAATCAAGTTGTTAGAACTTAGAAGCAATCTTACTATGTCTAAGAAAGTTAAGAGTCTGTAGCACATCTAGTTTATATGAGCCACATTGTCAAGTAAAAGTTAACTGGACAAGGAAAACAGTAAAGAAGTATGCATGAAGAAGTAAACAGAATGATATAATGTGGCCCTTATGATTAGATGATTCAAATCTGTATGCAAAAATGGGTAGAACTGACCCGCACAACTAATCACAAGCATAAAGTTAGTAAATTAACCAAAAGAGAAATTTGTCAACATGAAGAATGTGAGATGATAAAGGAATTCTATTAACGCAACCACATGACAGAAGTAAGATCACATTGCCAAATGGCAAGAAAAGAAGCATTAAAAAATAGAAAATCATTTATGCTTCATTGGAGGAAAGAGATTGATACCTGTGAAGAGTATAGAGATTCCGAACGCTTCGATCGGCATCTGGAGATAAATATTTTCCATTCTCTCTATCAAGGTCGAGTTGTAAAGGAAACTCATATCTGTCATTTATCTATTTAATCAATTCAAAAAGAGAATCAGAAATTACCATCACATTGAAACATACTGTTTTGATTAGAGCTGGAGAAAGATACAAGTCATATCCTCATAAAGCAACTAAAAGAGTGATCCTGAGATGAGTTGATTCCTTACCCTCAAAAATAATATCAAGGAAAGATAAAGTAAAAGACAAGACGGTTATAGACTGAAACTGTCAGCCTAGTAAATACAAGGCTCCAGTTATTGTCCTACACTACTTTCAGCTCCCATTGTAACATTTTATTTCTTCATTTACAATCAGGGTTTTTTCATGAGTTCAAGTCTTCTCTCTAGTTTCTTTCTTAACAGAATTTGCTGAAAAGTTAAGAGTTAAGACTTAGTTTAGGACTGACAAGGGAGACTCCCACATTCATTTCCATCTCCTTTTTAAGCCTATTCGGAGATATTGGCATTAAGAGTTAATTAGTTTAGTCACATACACCTTTCTTTAGTCATTGACTGAAAATTCTGGTTTGATAATGATCAAGGAAGCAATGAAATGGGAAGAACCACATAAGGTAGAATTACTGAAAAACCCATGATAAATTTCAGACGTTTTCTAAGCACCCAAGGGTGTCTCCTAGAGGTCAATGAAGCTGAGATGCACAATCTGAGAGATCAGTATTCAAATCTCAGTACAGGTAGGAAGGAAAAAAAAAACTAACTGATTTATTCTCATCTGTCTCTATCTTGTTAAACAGAGTTACCCGGTGTTTCTACCGGTGGGAAGTAGCACGTACTCAGTGAATTAGTCAAGGTTCGTGCACGTTGGACCAGACAACACCACTATCACAAGAAAGAAATCATATGTTCTCTACCATAACTGGCTTGCATATGGGTTTAGAAAACACTAGACCCAGCATATATATAATAAAATAAAGCATTTACTTCACTTGGTTATGCCTATACAATCATGTGAGGAATCAGTTCTATACTCCCTTTTTCATAGGCATGAGGAATCTATTTTATACATTAACCACATGAGAGTAATAAATGAAATACCTTGACCATAGTATCCCGTGCAAAATCATATTCAAAACGTTTTAACTGAAGCTGAAGAACAGGGGGGAAGTCAACAAAAAGGACACCTTTCCGAGCATCCTGAAAAATGGAAGTTCAGGTAAGTAGCAACAAAGATAACAGTCAACACATACAATTATCTTTAACAAAAAAAAAAACAGAGACCATTATACTAAGAACCAACCAACTACAGCCTCATTCTGTTTCTTTTTTTTATCTTTTTTTTTTTGGATGAATACAAGAAGGTAAGGAAATGCTGCTTTCGGGACTTGAATCTGCATTGGCGGCGAGATTCTTCAAAAAAGGCAACTTAGAGCAATCGAGCTAATGCTGCCCTCAAATGTAGAACAAGATTCATTTATTTGATAGGAGGGGAAAATAAAGTAAGAAACACAAAACACTTATCAGGTGCCTTTCCAAATTTCACCTCCTTGATTTTTATTAGGCATAATACATGAACATGTCATTTAACTTGACCTCAGTTGGCATTTACGCCCTCTAACTTTGGGTGTGCACTAGGCACTTAAACATGTATAAAGTTGAAGGGCGTAGATGCCAGATGAGGTCATGTTTAGGGCATGTTTCTGTAATATGCCTTTTTATTATTTTGTGAGAAACATTAATTAGTATCTTTTTGTCTCTCCATAAACATTTCACTTCAAGTACCAGTTATATCCTTCCTTTGGTGGCTCAAAATAATGGCACAAATTTAATATCTAACCAACTCTGCAAACCATCATCCAAAAATCAGTGAAGGGATTTAACCTGTAAACCATATTTTTCTGCATGGTATTTATTGTCACCCTCAAGGCGTTCTACTTCAACATACTTGTCAAAAGAAGCATAGACATCACGACACCCTTTGACATCAAGCTGCAAGTCTGTCAAATGAGACATGATTGAAAGTTAAAACTCACAATGTGGCATTCTGTGTTTAACAAGAAAAAACATGAAAAAATAAATATTGGTTCCATACATACCATAAAAAGATTCTTTTCTTGTTGATCTGTAATCCACATTGATACATTCAATATAATTCATATGATGCCCCTCGAACAGTTGTTGTATTGTTCCCTCTACAACGGTTCCCTGAGCCAAAGAAACCCATATACTAATCCATAAAAAATAGTCTCAAATCTAAATAAGCATGCCATCTATGGTACAATTTGTTTTAGGTTCACGTGCTACACAATTATAAATTACCTTCATTTTATCTTCAAGTTTTTCACAAAGAACCCTGTTAAGTTCTTGTACATCATGCTGCATGAAAGAATCATTTGAGTCCCATCCAAAGGACTTCGTCAACTCTTTTGTTGCTACACTAGTGTCACTGTACTGTAGCTTATAGAACAGACTCTGCAAAGCCAAAGGGATGCTCCCAGATGGATTGTCATTCTCAGTTGTTGGCATATGATACACAGCCTGAAACATGTGTGAATTAGTCACCTCCAGGAAAATAATAACAAAGAAATTACTCATGCTTTTCAAGGCTAACCTTTCTAAAGTAAGAAATATGATACAATGTTTGGAGGAGAGAGTTCATATAACAAGTGGCTCCCTGATTCTTAAGGCCAACACAACCAGTCTCCTTCTTAGAGTCATGGGACCAGTAATCAGCGACCTTACGAACAGAAACATCAGCTTCAACTACGACTGTATCATCCATAATAAAACCTCTGCTAGGATCATATAATTCACTAAGAGGCATGAAGGATGTGAAACCCCAGTCACTCTCTCTTGCATTAAACTGGTGCTGAGTATCTGCCATGACAATCATTTTTTGAAGTAAGTTTCATAGATTTCCCCAAGAAGGTGTCAATATGTACAGCAAATGTCTGCCGTATGGATCATAACATTAACTAAATTGTCAGCAGTCTACATAGCAAATCATAATAATATTTGGCACAAATTAGAACCTTCAAAAGGGAGAGAACATAAAAAGAAGCATCTGTTAGGAATAAAAAGCTGAAGAGCCATAAATTAGAGAATGCTCAGACTCGCACTAGCTTGTCTGAAAATGAAAATACAGGAGATTAAAGATACTCTCAAGATAAGATGCCAATAGAACTAAGATTAGCCTTCCATGTATCCCCCAATCATGCGTTATGTCAATCCTGGCATCATCTAAGTTTCTCTAATAAGCTGGCTTCAAAATCCTTAATCAGAGCTTTAAAGATTCATTTCGAAGCTCAACAAACCTTTATAGCATGTATTCAACTTCAGCAAACATCACAGGCTTAAAATAAAGTCAAGAATATTCTCAGTCAAGTTATAGATATTTCCCCTGAAAAAAAACATAGGCCACCTACATAATTCCTGCAGTCATCCAAACCACAGTGGTAGTTTCAAGCATAAGGGGATATCTCCTTATCAAAAAGGAAATTAAGGGGATATTTAATCTGCTTTCCTGAAATGAATGAAAACTCAGATAATCAACTAAATTTGTCTGCACAAGCATATACATCTGGCAGAAAACTATAAAAAAAACACAGAAAATAGGTAAATTATAGAATATAATCATTTTGCTTATATTTTACTATTAAAAGTAGTCCTGTATTAATTTCAGCAACAAGTGTTGTAGAGATAATTAAGGAAGGTTTTATGCAAATGTACAGGTCAGTTTACAAATAAACACTTTTAACAGTTAACATAGCCCAAAAAAGTTTTACATCTGGAATAACCAAATTGTTGAAAAGAAGTGTAGTCTCTTTCAATGTAGCCCCCAAGGCCTAGCTCGAGTGGCAAAAGGTGGAGGATTTGTGGCTTAGGTCGGAGGTTCAAACCCCACACCATGCAAAGCGAAGCCCGGTATTTAAGTGGAGAAGGGTAGAGGAGCGGGCCCATTATCCACCGAGTTTAGAAGGTTGTGATTGGTCCAAAGGGCGGGTCACAGACGGATTTCTCGGTTATCAAAAAAAAATGTAAGTACCTTTTAACTTTTTTCAGTTTTACTTTTGCACTTTCCGAGGATACACACACCTATTCCCCATGTAATACATATACTATTTTTTTGTTGTTAACTCTGTTTAACACCTTATATACAATGTTATACATAAATATACATTGTAGGAGAACCATATATAACTATTATTCCCTCTGTTTCAATTTGTTTGACTGATTTTGACTAGCTACGAAGTAAAGTAAAACGGACTTTTGAATCTTGTGGTCAGACCCTGCATGATCTAAATTTTAAAATTCGAGGGTACGGATCCAAGTACGAATACGGGCGCGGGGATTCAACTAAAAAATATAATTAAAACATCTAAACATAGAGTTATGTGTCAAAATTATGAGACATTATGTGGAAAACTTACAAGGTACACTGAGGAGTAAATATTGATCAAGAGGAAAACCCCGTAAAGAGATACAACGAGAAGTACCAACATAGAATTTATTTTTCTTCAACTTCACCCTAGCCTTTGTTTTGATTACAATTATTGTATCAGCGCTGAATTTCTCTATACCCAAAATCATTTGACCGAATACAGTACGGATCCCACACCCACACCACGTCATGTCGACACAGTGCAGCACTAAAAGTGAAAGTCCGAGCAACTTAGCTTAAATGTTAGGTGGAAAGATAGAAATAGAGAGATCTCAAAAACAGAAAGACGCCTTCTTTTTTTAAATGGACATAAAAGGAAAGACAAACAAATTGAAATAGAGGGAGTATATAACCGTGTATAAATATCACATTTCGGTAAACTCAAAAGGAAACATGCATTGGGTTGAACATAAATTTTCATGTCCTGATGCATGAATGTTTGCCCAAGATCTCGCGACTCTGATTCCTATAGAACATAATTTTTCACTCCCCAATGCATAGGGTTTTAGGATAAACACCCTCCGTTCCAATTTACATACCTTTCGGAAGCATTTTTCCCTTTATAATACCAATAGAAGTGTTAAATTCATGCTTCTTCATTCATTTTGAAGTAACTTGCTGAAGCATATAAATAACACCATTGGAGACCTTGAAAATACATGAAGAAATTCAAAATGGGATCAATATTTGGGGTTTGATCCTTATATTATTTCGAGCTTGTGGTTGAAATTTAAACACTTATGACTATAGAGAGAGAAGGCGGAGATATAGAGAGAAGAGAATCAAGAAGCAGTCACACATGAGCAGAAGGGAGGGCGGAGAAAGATAAAAAAAAATAGGGTTTTAATTAGGCTGAAAAAAGATTTCAAAAAATACACAAATTGGGCTAAAACTGGTACAAATAAGGAAGGTGGGCCTTTTTTGGTAGACTAGATAGATGACCGAAATGTTTTGGACCATAGTTATTTTAATCACGAGAGGTGGAGGGATACATAATGAGTTATAGACTATAATTGTTAATGCAAGACTTACCTCTAAACATGAGAAGAAAGAATCATAGCTCTTTGTACTAGTGAAGACTCAAATCCTTGCTTTTCTTATTCTCTTTCTACTTTTAGTTTTTAGGGTAAGTAAAAATAAATTTCAGTACTTGCACCAAGAAGGTGATACGTGCATAATCCTTGATAATTATAAACCTAATACAAAGGAACAATGATTCCTTGAGCTAATACAGCGAACTGTTCAGAGCATCCAATAAGAAATTGCAGAACGAACAATATCAATTGAAAAAATATATATATTGCACGTAAATAAGGAGTATCTTCTTGTGCACCACAAGAAAAATATCTTTGGAAACTCTATTAAATGACTGATTAAGAAAATTTACTCAAGAACCTAAAATGACTAATACTGGGTGGACTTATAAATATATATTGTAAGAATTAATGAATCAAACTTTCATCAATGTCATCCCTACGAAGTTCCATGGTCCAAGTCCAATATTAAATAGGCCTTTCTACGAAATACCAGAAGTGCAGATTTCAGTGATCTAGGTGAACCTGCCCACTACATCTTCCGCCAATAAGATGTAGCACGCTTACAATTAGCATTCACACATGCCTATACCAACATGACAGCACATGCAGCCTCTCTTTCCCTTCACTTATTATTGTTTAAAGTGCATTTCAAAATATATTTTTTTAATCAGTACAGAAAAATTTCAGGCCTCCACATCAACTAGGGTAAAAGTTTCATTTACCCAGCTGTATATCTTGGGCATGCCTTTGGGAGCCAAGAGCAAATCAAAGGGTATTTGGAATACTGTTCTGGAAAATGTGAGAAGAAGCTTGTCAATTGGAAAAGCCAATATTTGTCCTTGGGTGGTAGAGTCGCACTCATCAATAGTGTCTTAGATGTCTTACCTACTTGCATGATGTCCATGTTTCCTATGCCAGCCAATGTAATGGACAGAATGGATGCTATTATAGCATGATTCACATGATTGTTTGCCAAACACGCTGCTCTGGCTCAAGATAACCTAATGAAAGGGGATTTCAACTATGCTCCAGATGTTTTTTTTTGTGAAAGTGAGGCAGAAACAATAAATCATCTCTTTCTACATTTTGTAGAGATACTGTGATATTGTGGCAGATTTTCATCAACCTAAGGGGCATTAGTTGGTCTATGCCAAGAAACATGAAGTACGCTTTAGCCTGCTGGAATAGGGATGGAAATCAGTCAGGTCACGGGGAGAGATGGAAGATTGTCCCTTCATATATATGGTGGACTATCCAGAAAAAGAGGAACCAGAGGTGTTTTGAAGATAAAAGTTGCTCCCTACAAAATTGAAGATGAATTGTCCAGTTGTTTTCTACTTTTGGTGTAAACATGAGTATCCTCAAGAAGAAGAGGATACTCCTAGCATTTTAGATTACTTATGAGATCTAGGAGGTTGTTAGTACTAACGTGGTCTCTGGTTGTAATTAATATTGGATCACCTTTGGTGTATCCCTTTGTTTATAATATATGTTACCTTTCTCAAAAAAAAAATCATTCCAAAAGGCAGCAGAAGATGCTGAAATATGTACATCCAAATTGAAAGAGGAGTTTCATTAATCTTGAATGGAACATTGGAACTAATGACATCTGTCAAAGTTTCAGCCTCATATACATTTTCCATCCTACATCAAAAACTAAGCAAAAGTATAAAGTTAAGCTTGATCTGGTACACTAGACTTTTCCCTCAAAACATATTGGTTTCTCTCTTTCCACAATGTCCACCAAATATAAGCTGGCAGAATGTCCCAGATTCTTCTCTGTTCTTCGCTCAACCATTTCTTGTGCCAGCAGCTAGCACAATTAGTTGATAATACAAGTCCTAATTCACCTGTTATGGAATTTATCAACTTCTAATTAAGATAACTACATGTTGGAATGAAAGGAACCGTAGGTGATTTGATGGAATTTCTACTTCTAATATTGACCTTGAAGCTAAGTGTTTACTGAATATATTTAGCTGGTCAATGCAGGCTCCTGTAACTAGTTGTGAACATATTTTTGATGGGGTTTTCTCCTTAGTTGTAGTCTTGCAGAGGTAGATTAAGCTAACTTTTGTAATTGAGTAAACTCCCTTGCTATTCCCCTTTGTAATTTTGTTGCATCTTATTGATCCTTCAATGGATCTCTTCTTACTTCATCAACAAAACAAAAAACTACATGTTGAATGAACATTCATTACACTCGGTTCTTCATGATCAAAAAGCTAACAATTATGCAAGTGACACCGCCTGAAATAAGTAAAACCTGGAGAATCTACTATTTCACAATCTCTCTCCAACTAACGAGCAATGTCCCAAAAGGCTCAAACACATCATGTATTCAACCAACAGTCAATCTTCTCTCAGCAGTTAAATTTACACAAATTCATGTCTCTTATTCAATAAACAACAATTCTGACCTTTTCTCACTGTAAACTTGGTATGAGCTTGGTTGAGCACACCTAAGCTAAAATGAGCATATCTACTCCATCCATAAGGCAATGACGGTGAATCGGCAACATCCAAATACAATGACAATTGGTCCGCATTGTTCCCTTTAGGGAATATCAATATCCTCCTGCCATACGTAACGCACCATTAACGACATCAAATCGCTTACATATAAAAAACAATAAAACAATCCATCCAAAAAAAACACAAAATATTACCATTTATATCCTCCCACGTTGAAAACTTCCGAGTATAGCTTCTTCACATTCAACCTCGAAAAGTTCTCTATCGTCCACGCAAACCTACCAGATGGCGGATCATCCACTTGTGGACCCTCCACCGTACTAGCTGTATCCGCAGTCGCAACTAACAACAATTAAAAAAAGCAACTTCAAAAAAACAAAATCTCTAAATCCACAAAGCAACAAAAATAGACATTCAAAAAACATACAAGTAGCAGGAAAAAAAAACAAAAAGTGAACACATATAACTACAATCCAGCAAAACTACAATAACATATCAGTGTATAGATATAAAACTACTACAGAAGAAAGTAAAAGATTTACCTTCCATAGGCTGCGGACCTTCCACAGGAAAATCCGAATTAGGAACAAGCATCTCCTCGTCTTCAGGCTGCTAAAAAAACAAAAACAAAGCAAAATATTCGATCTCAAGTTACTCCACACTTCCGATTAACCTAATCCCTAGAATTTCACCATTGCCGCATTCAAATCAAAACGTTTACATGAAACTTCACTCCGACATCTCTTTCTGATAAAAATTCATCACTTATTCAATCCTATAACTATACAAACCTTTTTTTCAACAAAAAAAAAAACTAAAAAATAAAACTCGAGAAGTTGTGGTGTAAGAGAAGTGTAGAACAGGTAGGAGAGATTACGTACTTCAACTGGAGGAGGAGTCATGAGAGTCATTGCCGGAAAACGGTAGACCGGAAACTCAGCAAATCGGCGATGAAGAATGCAACGTAGAAACGATCGAATCGATCCAAGGACTTTCTCTTCAGTTCGAGTCCTTGGGCAAGGCGACGAACAAAAGAAAATTTTAGTATAATGAAAGAAGGAAAAATAAATTAAAAGAGGGATTTAAATTGCCAAAGGGTAGTTTGGGAATTTTATTGAACTTTTATTATTCTTATCTTCTTTTTTTTGGTTACTAATAAAAGAAAATAATTTTTTAGATTTCTTATATGTAAAAATAATAATTATATTTCATATAACAGAGTCATAAAATTATAAATAATCTACAAAATTAAATCCTACCCAACTTATACATCTTTGAAGATTTACTTGCCTTATAAATATTTGGAATGTGATTTATTTTGTTGCATGTAATTTATCTTGTCATGGTTGATCATTAGCTTTATTTTTAATATAGGGAAATTCTTTTTGAATTTAACTTGCGAAGGATAGTAATCACTTGCAACTTGAATATAAAAAAATAGTCTTTATAAATATTTTCTATGTTAAAATTGAAGATTTTTTATAGAAAAAATGTGAATAACTTACGAAATTATTTTTTCTTGGTTTATGTGTCTTTTGAAGTTTGCTTACCTTGTAATATTTGCAATGTGATTTAGTACGTTGACTATATTTTAATTTGACAATGAAATTAATGACCTACGAAATCAATTCTCACCAATTTGATAGTAATCACTTGCAACTTGAATATATATATATATATATATAATAGTCTTTATTAATATTCTATGTGTTAAAATTAGAGATTTTTTATAAAGAAAATTATGAAATTAAAGAAAAAATGTAAATAACTTATGAAATTATTTTTTCTTGACTTATGTGTCTTTTGAAATTTACTTACCTTGTAATATTTGCAATGTGATTTAGTTCGTTGACTGTATTTTAATTTGACCATGAAATTAATGACCTACGAAATCAATTCTCTCCAATTTGATAGAAATCACTTGCATCTTGAATATATTAAAAAATAGTCTTTATAAACATTCTATGTGTAAAAATTAAAGATTTGTTTATAAAGAAAATTATGAAATTAAAGAAAAAATGTAAATAACTTACGAAATATTTTTTTTGACTTACGTGTCTTTTGAAATTTACTTACCTTGTAATATTTGCAATGTGATTAATTAGTTTGTTGACTATATTTTAATTTGACTGTGAAATTAATGACCTACGAAATCAATTTTCTCCAATTTGATAATCACTTGCAACTTGAATATATATATATAAAAAAAATAGTCTTTATAAATATTCTATGTGTAAAAATGAAAAAAAAAAACTATAAAGAAAATTATGAAATTAAAGAAAAAATGTAAATAACTTACGAATATTTTTTTTGACTTACGTGTCTTTTGAAATTTACTTACCTTGTAATATTTGCAATGTGATTAATTAGTTCATTGACTGTATTTTAATTTGACCGTGAAATTAATGACCTACGAAATCAATTTTCTCCAATTTGATAATCACTTGCAACTTAAATATATATTTAAAAAAATAGTCTTATAAATATTCTACGTGTTAAAATGAAAAAAAAAATATAAAGAAAATTATGAAATTAAAGAAAAAATGTAAATAACTTACAAAATATTTTTTTTAACTTACGTGTCTTTTGAAATTTACTTACCTTGTAATATTTGCAATGTGATTTAGTTCGTTGACTCCATTTTAATTTGACCATGAAATTAATGACCTACGAAATCAATTCTCTCCAATTTGATAGTAATCACTTGCAACTAAATATATATATATATATATATATATAATAGTCTTTATAAATATTCTATGTGTTAAAATTTAAGATTTTTTATAAAGAAAATTATGAAATTAAGGAAAAAATGTAAATAACTTATGAAATTATTTTTCTTGACTTATGTGTCCTTTGAAATTTACTTACCTTGTAATACTTGCAATGTGATTTAGTTCGTTGACTGTATTTTAATTTGACCATGAAATTAATGACCTACGAAATCAATTCTCTCCAATTTGATAGTAATCACTTGCAACTTGAATATATATATAAATAGTCTTTATAAAAATTCTATATGTTAAAATTAAAGATTTTTTATAAAGAAAATTGTGAAATTAAAGAAAAAATGTAAATAACTTACGAAATTTTTTTTTCTTGACCTATGTGTCTTTTAAAAATTACTTACCTTGTAATACTTGCAATGTGATTTAGTCTGTATTAATTTTACCATGAAATTAATGATCTACGAAATTAATTCTCTCCAATTTGATAGTAATCACTTGCAACTTGAATATATATAAAAATAGTCTTTGTAAATATTCAAAGTGTTAAAATTAAAGATTTTTTTATAAAGAAAAATATGAAATTAAAGAAAATATGTAAATAACTTACTTTATAAATATTCAAAGTGTTAAAACTAAATATTTTTTTATAAAGAAAAATATGAAATTAAAGAAAATATGTAAATAACTTATGAAATTATTTTTTCTTGACTTATGTGTCTTTTGAAATTTACTTACATGATATACTTGCAATGTGATTTAGTTCGTTGACTGTATTTTAATTTGACACTTACGAAATCAATTCTCTCCAATTTATTTTGTTGTCTGGATTTCAACTTTGTCATGGTTGATTTAGCTTCCAAATGATGGTAGTCACTTGCAAATTGAAATAATAGTTTTAAACATATGAAAACTTATTAAATCATTTATGTGTAAAAATAATTTTTTTATCAAAAAAAAGGACCATGAGATTAAAAAATATATAAAGTAAACTACCTACAAAACTAAATTCTCCTTAATTAACTTATGTCTGTTTAGGGAATTACTTACCTTCTAAATATGTGCAATATGATTTATTTTGTTGTCTGCATTTTAATTTAATCATTAAATTAAAAAAAAAAATTGTAACTGACCTACGAAATCAATTCTCTCTAATTTGACTATATTTTAAATTTTTTTTACCTTATAAATATTTGCGATATAATATAATTCTCTCTAATTTGACTGTATTTTGAAACTTTTTTACCTTATAAATATTTGCAATATAATCTATTTTGTTGCATGCATTTTATCTGGTCATGATTTATCATTTACTTTACTTCCAATTTTGACAAATTATTAACTTCATTACATTGTCATTTGCTAGCATATGTCATTTTAGTTTTTTTAAAAATAAAGATAACACAAATTATACAAAATATATTTGTAGCATGGCTTAAGTGTAGATACAAGTTACAACCCCCGTTTTTTATAGGCAAGATTCAATCTTTATATTGATGCTTATTTCTTAATCTATACAATTATAATCTTCTATAAATATACTGCTTGAGAAATATATATTTCAAGAAGTATTTAAGTATTTGTTTTTGAAAAACATTATTTGTAGAAAAGCTATAATAAGATTCTCTTTTAGACAATAATATTGCCCATTATAAGTTGAATGACTCAATTATTCTTACGATAAATCATCTTTTAATCAAGAATATAAGTGAAAATAAGAAACACAGATACTCTCTGAATCAACTAATACAACAACCAATAGCTTCAAAAACGTTTAAAGGACATAAAATAAACTCCCACAAAATATTAAATTCAATAAGCACACGTATTTATCTCAAGTTCTTCAAATTGTAGCTTATATGTAAGAGATATAGTTGTTTTCCCCTCAACTATTAGTAATAAAATAGAATAACTACAAACAATAATAACATATCTAATGTAATTTTATAAATTATAAATACGCAACTTTTTATCGTTTAACTTTATGGATAATACTAACTTTTGGCTGATATTTTTTGGTCATATTTATGATTTTTAAAAATAAATAAATAAATATTGATCAAAATAGACATCAATTTTTTTATTAAAAAATTACACTCTAATCTTGTTTTTATATGAACAATTTTCTTTAGGCAATCAATTTCAAAAGTTTAATCTCTTCACTCTTCTCTTGAAAGTTTAGTATTATTATTAATAAAATGAAAGAATTAAGTTCGTCTTAGATTCTTAAATTGCAATTAAAGTAACTGGAGCACTTATTCAACGAGTAGTGACATAAGCCAAATAAAAAACTATTCAATATAATATATTAAATATGTATAGTTCTAACTTTTTTGCATTTTGTACATACAAGTTATTTCAATTTTGTTTAATTGACATATATATATATATAGATTTAACATATTTTTATTGAGGGTGCTTTTTCATTTTCTCGCTCAAATAAATTTAAATGAAGATTTGTGTGTGTGATTTCTATGTATAAATAAATTAAAGGTTTAAAGTGTTTAGTTTCGAAAATAAGGATATACTATACTTGGTAGCATTTTCATCATAAATGAGATATGGATATGTGACTTTAAAACATAAAAATGCATTTGCAATAAAGTCGAGTAATTTACTCAAAAAGTTATATGATAACATAAATGTTAAGGTTACTGAGTGTTTTATTTTGTTGAAGATATTCATTTTGTTCTCTTTTACTTGTTGAATTGTATTTTATGCCCCCTCAAAAATCAATTAAAATATTTTACAAATTTTTCTTATTAGTTATGTTTTAAAAATCTAAATTTGATTCTCAGTACGTTAGTACATTTCGAAAATAATAATTTANTGTCTTTTCTTGATTTGTCAAAATGGACAACTAAATAGGGACAATCAAAAAAGAAAATATGGACAAGTAAATAGGGACGGAGGGAGTATTAGTTATGTTTTAAAAATCTAAATTTGATTCTCAGTACTTTAGTACATTTCGAAAATAATAATTTAATAAAAGTGAAATTGAAAAAAGTAAAAAAGAATGTAGAAAGTAGAGTAGATTAAGAAGAAATCAATATACTGTGGGTATTATTATTTTTTCAGATTTTATTCTCTTTTTCACCTTTTTACTTTTAATGTTGCTGGGAATTTGTACTGTTTTTAAGGAATAATTGTTGTCTATGTTAAGAGTAATTGAATGCATTTTGTTTTCAGTACAAGTCATGTCATATTCTCCCAAAAGTTTAACTTGGTTAAAGTTATCAATCAAGCAATAACTTCTTTGGCCAAGATTTAAAACTCTTTATTTTTAGAAGTATTTTTTAATTAGAAATTGTATGTTTACCTTGGTAATAGATAAATTGATGCGACATATTTAAGATGGTGTGTCATGGTATATATTATTTGTACATGACATAGTATTGTTTGACAAGATTCATAGCGGAGTTGATTAGAGACGGATGATTTAGCGACAGACCTTGGAATCTAAAAGGTTCAGATTGAACAGGATCAAAATAGATTACTTTGAGCATAAGTTTAGTATTTGATACGACGCATGAGGTAAGCGTGAAAATGGGGATTGATACTCATGTCATCTCCCAGAGAGGATGTTGAAGTATCTCAAATTTTTTAATCCAAAATAATGGGAGATCGATGATGATGTCACATGTCGTATTGGTGTGGGACGGACAAAATGAAGGTTCGCCTTTGGAGTCTTGTGTGATAAGAAAGCACCACCAAAACTTGAAGATAAATCTACATAGTGGTGGTCAGTGGCGGAGCCATGATTTTTAATAAGGGGGTTTAAAATATGAGAAGTAAACACACGAACTAGTGGAAGGGGGCTCGACATCTATTATACATACCTAAAAAAAAAATTAAACCATATATAAATAGTAATATTTTCCGCCGAAGGGGGTTTGAATGAACCCCCTTAGTATATGCTGCCTCCACCCCTGGTGGTGGTTAGACCGACTGTGTTATATAGGGTAGAGTGTTGGTTAGTTAAGAACTCTCATGTTCAAAAGATGAAAGTTGTGGGAATAAGGATGTTGAAATAGATATGTGGACATACTAAGGGACATAGTATTATGAATGGAAATATTTGTAATAAGATGGGAGTGACATATGTGATGAAAAAGAGAAACGTGAAATTGAGATGGTTTGGGCATGTGAAAAAAAATGTGTAGATATCCTAGTGAGAAAGTACAAGAGGTTTACAATGGTGGGTGTTAGGATAGATAGAGGTAGGCCAAAAACATATTGAGGGATGATGTGGTGGTAATTAGACAATACATGAAGTATTGGGCTTGCATGGGACATGATGATGACATTAGATTGGAGGTTTTGGACTTGCTTTTACGTGGGTTAGGCTTGGTGGTAGTTTGGAGCACTGTATTTGTTTCTACTTTCTTATAAGTAATATTAGCACTATTCTCGTAGTTTCTTGTCCTTCTATTTATGTTATCACACGTGTTTCTTGTATTTTGGTTATCTATTGTTCTGTGTTTTAAATGTTATGTAATGTTTTCCTTATTAGTTATCATGTCTTCTTCGTTTTTATAATTCTTCTTTCAAGCCGGTTTGAAATGTGTTACTTGAGCCGAAGATCTATCATCCACAACCTCTGTATCTCCACAAAAGAAAGTAAGGTCTACGTACACTCCACCCTCCATGTACTCCACCTATATGATTACATTGATTATGTGGTTGTTGTTGCCTTTTGTCTTTAAGTACTTTTGAATGGCACATAGTAAGTTGTGTTTGCTTAGTCCAAGTTAGAAAGTATTTGTTTTTTTTATCAATATTAGAATAGTGATTTGGTAGAATATTTTTAGTTACGCGGGTTTCTAAATTACAAACCAGACGTAATATAGTTTTATTATATAAATAAATTACTGACTTACTTCCTAACTAGCTACCGACCATTATATACCTTAGACAAAAATTAATCAATGGATAAGCTACCTCTTTACTAGTTATCAAATGACCCATTAGTTTACTGGTCAATGTGGTTTCAACTTTTCCATGATCTTTTTTTCTTTCTTTCTAATTCATGTCATGCTCCCTATTAATTGATCCATTTTTTTTCATATCACATCAATAACTATTTTAAAAATAAAAATGACAACATGAAATGTTAAAAGATTATTGTATTAAATTTCAAGTTATTTCAAATTCGTAAAATAAACCTTGAAAAGTTAGCTTAATAAGGATGCTCTATTTCTTTTTTTGGGTTTCTTATTTAATGTCGATACTGTCTTAGAGTCTGATTAATCTCAATTCATACGGCTCGGGGTCCATTCTGTACAAGCACTTTCTACTAAGGATTTTTCCATAGTCAGGATTCGTAATTAGTGTATGTCCTCTTGGCCTACTTATATCAGTTTATGCTTCTCAAATGTTGCATACATCCTTGCTTTATTTTCTAATATTTGATTCCTTCTTTTTGCTTTATTTACTTTTTGACAATCGAGAAATTCTCAAAGGCCACTTGTCACATGGTTTGAAATTCAGTGGACGGAGTTCTAACTCGTGACATGCGTCTAACTAACACATCATATGTGGTCACTTGTGACGTCCTCTTTTTCATTCTATACATTTGAGAAACGGATATAGAGTAAGACTTAAATTTGAAAAAAAAAGGTTAACAATCAAAGTGAGCTATTATCCCTTTGCATTCTTTCATCAAGATGCTCTTTAGGACTTTTTCGATCTGCTTTGATGTGTTTTTCTTTGAATTGATGGTTTATCGAAACAACCTCTCTACCTCCCAAGTTAGGGGTAACGTTTGCCTACACTGTCTTCCCATACCCCACTTATGAAATTACACTGCGTATCTTGTTACTCTTTAGGACTATTTAAAGAAGCATGAGTTATGTTGCCTTCTCTGTGTTGAAGCATATATGTGTTGCATTTTTTCCCCAAAAGACTTAGTAATATTGACACTCAGTAATCAGCAATCACCATCAGATACTGCAAAGTAAACGTTAGATCATATCGATCTTTCTAGGAAGTGTTCTGTTCTTTATATGCTAGATTAAGAAAACTTTGAGCAGCTGCTTTTGAATGTGTTTGTTTTATAGTGTATTGTTTATATGACATGAAAGTGAAATAGAAGTATTAAAAGAAGTCATTTTCATAATCTTTTGGAGCTTTGACCCCTAATTTGCTTCATATATCTGGACATTTGTCTCTCTAACCATCAATCACCTTTAAAAAATGATGATAGTTGACTAGAACAAAACAGACTCCGCGTTGTTGTTTCTATGATAATATATATATATGTTCTCATTAGCCGGCTGTTGTCTCTTTTTGCCTTAAAACTTGAACTGCTTCTAAAATTTTCTACTCCACATATTGCTGCAGGCATGAAGTCTTTTAATGTTTTCCTTTGTGTTATGTTTTCTTGCTTATTATGTGTTCTTTCTGTAGATGCATCTTCCAGGCTTGCTGGAAATGAAACGGATCGCTTAGCCCTCCTCAGCATCAAAGCACAGATAACATATGATCCTTCTGGTGTTACGAATTCTTGGAATGATTCTTTCCATCATTGTAGTTGGCAAGGCGTTATATGTAGTGCTCGACATCAAAGGGTGACCGTGCTGGATTTAAGCTCTAAGCAGGTTATAGGAACATTAGTTCCTCAGATAGGAAATATGAGTTTTCTTAGAGAACTAATTCTTCAAAATAACACCTTCAATAGTGAGATACCACACGAAATCGGAAGGCTATTCAGGTTGAAGAATTTAGTGCTTAAGGACAACTCATTTACTGGTGAAATTCCAGTGGAACTATCAAATTGCTCTAGACTCATTTATCTTGATTTGGATGGTAATTCACTGACTGGGAAAATCCCCGTGGAGCTTGGTTTGTCTTTGAGAAAACTTCAGGTACTTTTTCTTAGATCAAACAATTTAACAGGTGAACTACCATATTCTTTGGGTAATCTTTCATCCCTTATTGCCTTAGCAGCAATAGAGAATAGATTAGAAGGAAGTATTCCGTATTCGTTAGGTCAATTGACTAACTTGAGTTATATATCTCTTGGTGTTAATATGCTTTCTGGTTCAATTCCCATTTCAGTTTTTAACTTATCCTCTCTGTATCATCTTGCTGCACCAGTTAACCAACTTAAAGGAAGTCTTCCCACAGATATTGGATCCACTCTTCCGAGTCTTCGCATGGTTTTTTTGTTCTCAAACTTATTAAGTGGTGTGCTTCCAAGTTCCATTTCTAACTTAACCAATCTTGAAGTTCTCTCTTTATCAAGAAACCAGTTGTCCGGGAAAATCCCTTATCTGGAAAAGCTCCGTAATCTTCAAGGACTAGCTATGCATTTCAATAATCTTGGAACCGGAAGAGGAGATGACATGGATTTCTTTTCTTCATTGGTTAACATTACCAGTTTTAAAGAACTGAGTTTGAGTGTGAATAATATAGCAGGCCAGCTGCCAAAGAATATTGGCAACTTAACCAATTTCCGGTCTATTGGTTTTGCTAGGAACAAACTATTCGGACGAATACCTGATGGATTTGTTGATCTCAGCAACATGGAAGTGGTAAGTTTGGAGTATAACCAATTGACTGAAGAAATTCCAGCTAGTCTTGGTAAACTTCAAAAGCTCAAGTACTTCTATGTTAACGGAAACAAACTCTCAGGGGAAATCCCTTCCTCTATTGGAAACATAACATCTTTGTATGGACTTAATCTAGCTCAAAACAACTTAGAAGGGACTATTCCTTCAGTTCTTGGTAACTGTCAGTTGTTGCAAATGTTGTATCTTTCTCGAAATAGACTCAGTGGGACGATACCAAAAGAGGTTCTTAGTATCTCATCCTTGTCTATCCAACTAGACCTGTCTGGAAACCAGTTAAGTGGATCACTTCCCCTTGAAGTAGGAAGTTTAGTCAATCTTGGGTATCTTGATATATCCGAGAACAAGTTATCTGGAAAACTTCCGAGCACTTTAAGCAGTTGCATCAAGTTGGAAAACCTCTATGTTCAGGAAAACATGTTTGAAGGTGTGATCCCATCATCTTTAAGTTCTTTGAGAGGGATGGAATATTTGGACTTGTCGCATAATAATTTCTCTGGTCTTATTCCAAGGTACTTTGAAACTTTCATATCATTGAAAAGCTTAAACCTGTCATTTAACAATTTTGAGGGTGAAGTACCTCGAGAAGGAGTTTTCAGTAATGCAAGTGCAGCAATAGTCAACGGAAACAGAAATCTTTGTGGAGGTTCTTCCGCGCTAAAACTACCACAATGCAACTTTCCAACATCAAAGAAGGGAAGATTAATGTCATCAACCTTGAAGATAGCTCTATCTGTTGCTAGTGCATTATTTGGAGTAGCACTTGTTCTGTTGCTCCTAATTTTGTGTTTCTTAAAGAGGAAACGTAGCCCTTCACTCGACTTATCAGATGATTCGTTCTTGAAAATCTCCTATGGGGAACTTCTGAAAGCAACTAATGGATTCTCCTCAGATTATTTAATTGGTAAGGGTGGTTTTGGTTCTGTATACAAGGGAATTCTTGGTCCAGATGAAAAAACTGTCGCGATCAAAGTACTCAATTTGCAGCATAGAGGAGCTTTGAAAAGCTTCATTGCAGAATGTGAAGTCCTAAAGAACCTCAGGCATAGAAATCTTGTCAAGTTAGTAACTGCATGCTCAGGTACTGACTTTCAAGGCAATGATTTTAAGGCCCTCATTTACGAGTTCATGGTTAATGGTAGCCTAGACGATTGGCTACATTCATTTTCTAATGATGGAAGTCTGCACGTTCGATATCTAGATCTTTATCAGAGAGTAAACATTGCATCAGACATTGCTTTCGCGCTAGATTATCTTCATCATGGAAATCAAACACCAGTGGTTCATTGTGATTTGAAGCCAAGCAATGTCCTTCTAGACAAGAACATGACTGCCCGTGTTGGCGATTTTGGTTTATCAAGATTCCTCCAAGAAACATCTCAGAGAGAAACTAGCACTATTGGTATCAAAGGATCAGTTGGCTATGCAGCTCCAGGTAAACATCTCTTTCCCTTTTTTAGCAACTCTCACATTCCAACTTTCCGCCTGACATGTTTAAGATCGTAATATTCAAAAGTCTTGCATACTTTCTTAAACTTCGTGGCAAGTCCAAACCAGACAAACATAAAACGAAGTGATTTTGATATGGACTAATGATTTTTTTCTGCAGAATATGGAATGGTAAGTGAAGTATCAACTTATGGTGACATATACAGCTATGGAATCATCATACTGGAGATGTTAACAGGGAAAAAACCGACAGACGATGCCTTTTCAAATGGAATGAACCTTCATAACTATGCTAAAATGGCTTTCTCTACTGGCAGAGTCATGGAAATTGTTGATCAAATGCTTTACCACAACTTGCAAGAAAGGAAAACCAAAGATTACATTAAAGAGTGTTCAATTTCTATGTGTAAAATTGGGATTGCTTGCACTATAGATTCACCAATAGAAAGAATGAGAATTAGTGATGTTATTAAAGAGTTGCAATTAGTCAAAGAAATTTTATCTTAATGTGATAGAACACTATGATATTAGAAGTAAATCATAAAACATTATCTATTTTGTTCTATATATTGTGAGTTGGTAAAATTTCAGCACAATAATTGTAATCCAATTTGTTGTGATATTGATCAAGTAGCAAATTTCCTACCACCCGAAAAAATTACAAAAATTCTTACTTGCTTCTATTCTCGGATATATCACTTTATGTGATGTATCGGGACGTTAAGTGATGTATCCGAAACAAGATGCGATGTATTGAAACGTTGATGGTTGTATCCGAAATTGAGATGCGATGTATCAGATGTATCCAAATTATTCAACCAAATTTAAGAGATTTTTGTAATTTAGAAAAAAACAGGAATATGATGTAATTAGTTCTTAATCCTATGAAATTTATGTAAAATATCATTTTTTATGAAATCACAAATTGAATCAAGTCAACCCAACTGACCTAACCCAGATTAACGATTCTAACGGGCGGTAGCAATGAGAACAACGACAAAAATTGGAATATTAAATTTTGGATTTAAAACTTGTTTAAAAGTCCGAGAAGAAACCAATAATCAGATGTTATTTTTATGATACTACTTTGTTTTTCAAGGGAAAAGGGTCAAATATGCCCCTAAACTATTTGAAAAGGTCTAGATATACCCCTCGTTTAAAGTTTGGCTCACTTGTGTCCTCGCCGTCCAATTTTTTGTCTAGATATGCCTTTATGGGCATTAAACGCCAAATGGAATTGCCACGTCATTTTTACATTACCATGTGGCATTGGAAAAGGGTCAAACATACCCCTAAACTATTCGAAAAGGTCTAGATATACCCCCTTTTAAATAAACTACCCGACCCGTTTTCAACAATTTTTTTTTCTTTTTTTGTAAATCTCGAAAATGAGTAATTGACTAATAAAAAAATAGGAAAAATATGAAAAAATATATATAAAATTAACGTCAAAAATTAGAAAATAAATATAGTAACCTTAAATTCAACAATTTTTTAAATTTTTTATTTTTTTGATAAATCACGAAAATGAGTAATTGATTAATAAAAAATATGAAAATGACTTTATGCTGAATTTTTAGGTTATATTTTTCATATTTTTTATTAATCAATTACTCATTTTTGGGATTTAACGAAAAAAATAAAAATTAAAAAAAATTGTTGAAATTATTGAATTTAAGGTTACTATATTTATTTGTGAATTTTTGGCGTTAATTTTATATATTTTTCCTATTTTTTATTAGTCAATTACTCATTTTCGGAATTTACCAAAAAAAGTAAAAAATTTAAAAAAATTGTTGAAAACGGGGCGGGTAGTTTATTTAAAAGGGGGTATATCTAGACCCTTTCGAATAGTTTAGGGGTATATTTGACCATTTTCCAATGCCACGTGGTAATGTTAAAATGACGTGGCAATTTCATTTGGCGTTTAACGCCCATAAGGGCATATCTAAACGAAAAGTTGGACGGCGAGGGCACGAGTGAGCCAAACTTTAAACGGGTATATTTAGACCTTTTTGAATAGTTTAGGGGCATATTTGACTCTTTTCCCTTTTTTCAATAATTAATTTTTTTATTTTTTTTTTTAAAAAAATATTAGAAAAAAAGCTAAGGAAGAAGTTTTAAACCCCAACTTCTTCGACAGCCATATACCCCAACTTTTCCGACCGCCGTATACCACCGGTCTGCTCATCCCCAACTTCTCCGGCCGCTGTATATAAGCGGTAGGTTCTCCCCCAGCTTCTCAGTTGGTGGAAAAAAAGAATAAGAGAAAGGACAATGTTGAGCTTAAACAACACTCTCCCAACTATTTCTGTCCATCAAAGAATCTCTTTCGTTTCTACAATTTTTGCTCAAAAGAGAGTTCTTTTTCGTACAATGGACAAAAATGAGCGTGTTTTGTTTTCGTCATCGCAGCAAACACAGAATAGCTCTCCTATATTGTCTTGTAGAGCTTCATTGGAAGTGGTACATGACTCACCCAGGTACTTAATTTGATATGGGGTTGCTCAAGAATCTTTAAAAGTTTGTATTTTTAATATGTTAGTGATTAGTTCTTGGTGAAAAATGCATGTAATCCTTTTTGCTAATTGATTCTTGTGTTTTTTTTTTGGTGGGGTGTCGCTAATTTGAATTTGACGCTTTATTTGCTAGTTTTTTCTTGGTGTTTTATTGAAATTGATGTGTTCCTTTTATTGTTTTTGAGATTTTATTCATATTCTGGCCACTTCTTGCAATTTGGAGTTCATATATTACTGTGCTCTTCATGAACGTTGCTAAGAAAAAACCGTTTCAATGTATGTGTTTTACTTCCCTTTTTTTTAGTCCGGAAAGAACTTTATACAACTCTTTAGTTCCAATTTTCCACCTAACATGTTTAAGACTACAAAATTCAAAAGTCTTTCTCTGCTCTTTTAAACTCTGTAAGTCAAAATAAAATTGAATTATAGGGAGTACTTTTATATGGTTCTTGTTGATGGTGCTCTGGAATGTGGTCTAACTGTCAAATTTGATGCAGTGGTTCAGCAGTCCATGGACTATCAGAAACGGTTGTGGGTGTTTTGGGAGGAGGGCAACTGGGTCGTATGCTGTGTGAAGCAGCATCCCAAATGGCAATCAAAGTGATTGTCTTGGACCCAATGGAGAAGTGTCCCGCTAGTGCACTAGCACATCAACATGTGGTGGGAAGCTATGATGACAGTGCCACAGTTGAAGAATTTGGGAAAAGGTTGAGTTTTTACTAGTCATGTGTTTTTCGATTTTGATTTTTGAAACTAGCTAATTTGGATGTCATAGCAGGTGTGGAGTACTAACTGTTGAGATTGAGCATGTTGACGTTGCCACACTTGAGAAGCTTGAGCAACAAGGTGTGGATTGCCAACCCAAGGCATCGACTATTCGCATAATACAGGTTAGTCTTTTAATATGTCTTAGTTTGGATGAAAGAATGTTAATTGCTCCGCAATGCTAAGATTATTTCGTTAATTGCTCTGCAATGCTAAGATTATTTCGTTGGTTACTCATACAAACAGCAATTCTTTGCTTGGTTCATTTATGATTTCTTGTAACAGGATAAATATCTTCAGAAGGTCCACTTCTCTCGTCACAGTATCCCACTTCCTAAGTTTATGCAGGTTCGCATGTGGTGGCAAGAATCACCATTTTTATTTATCTTCCCCTGTGATATAAATTTGATAACTCTTACTTATCTGGGAAATTCAAAACAAACAGATTGATAACCTTGAAAGATCTAGACGAGCAGGGGACATGTTTGGTTATCCTCTTATGATAAAGAGCAGAAGGTTGGCATATGATGGGCGTGGAAATGCTGTTGCTAAAAGTGAGGAGCAGCTCTCCTCTGCTGTTAATGGTAATATGCCAATCTGAACAAATTTGCTAAGTATTTCCTTTGCTTCTTAAATCTTTATCCAAGTGCGAGCTCTGGGAGAAGAAATGACTAGATAAGTAGTTTCCGTGAGTTTCTAATTTAATCTGTGTTCGAAATAGCGAAGAAGTCACATGGAGATTTGTTAACACATTTATGGGCTTTATATTGAATGATACTATCTCAGGGGAAAACTATCTGCTAATAATTGTTGGAAAACTTCTTTGGTTAAGAATCAAAATTTCCACTTTCTCTCTCTTTAGGAATGTGTGACACCTACTTCGTTAATTTGTTTGTCCTGGATTGAAGCTTAATCAGGCAGTAATAATGTGTGGTTCAATTTTATTTCCAGCACTTGGAGGATATGATCGTGGTTTATATGTTGAACAATGGGCTCCATTTGTGAAGGTTAGAATTTGTTTCATTTTTAAGCGAGTTTTTATATATGCATTTACTGATCAGTTTCTACAAAACAGAATAGAACTATATTTGTCTTCGCTTTATGCAATTATACAAGGAATCATATTCATCTAGTGCTATTTATACCAAGACATTATGTTAGTCAGATCTCAACACCATTATTTTGAAGCTCAAAGTCAACGAGACAACCACTCTCTCCTCTTTATTTCAGAAGGCATCATTAGCTTTACATAGATTTGAAGCAGGTTTTGCCTAACTTGTAATTCTGGATGGGAAACCTACCTTCTTGAAATAAGCAGTGTTCAAGACAATCCAAAAATTCACATAAAATCAACAAAAAAAACATCGACTTGTAGCTTGATTTGATTTTGTTTGGTATATTCATACAAAAAATCATCTGGGGAATTATTTTGGGGTTTTTGTTTTTGAGGATTAATACATGTTGAAAAGTGCCCTTCAATCTTTAGATATATCTTCTAAAGTGAATTTGAAAGTTATCCATGTTGATGGACTATTTGTCATTAATCTAATGCTGGAAAGCTTTGAGATTAATAAGGAGTTAGAGAATATAAGTTTGCAAATGCTCCTGTTTTAGCAATCTTTTTTTGAGGAAGGTGACAATATATTAAACATCAGCTCAAAGGTTAACATATTTACTCCTGTTTTAGCAGTCTTTGGACTTATTAGTATTTAGACCGGATGTTCTCGTTATACCTCGGAGGTCATTTCAAATTTTAAATTCATGTGAAGAAATCAACACCTTCCGCTACTTCTTAGGCAGGGACTGGCCTGTCTTTTCTAACTTTTAAAGATTTTGATAGATAATTAAGAACCTCATTTCTTTGTATTTCAGGAGCTCTCAGTGATTGTGGCTAGGGGAAGGGATAATTCGATTGCATGTTATCCTGCTGTAGAAACTATTCACAGGTTTGACTGTGCTTCTTTTTCCTACATATTCACCATTTCTCGTATCCTTTGTGTTAGCATGGATGTAGTTTGACTGTGCTATCATTTCCTGATTACTGGATTTTTTGTTTTGACAGGGATAACATTTGTCATATCGTAAAGTCTCCTGCCAATGTATCTTGGAAGATTATGAAGCTTGCAACAGATGTTGCACACAGAGCTGTTAGTTCATTAGAAGGTGCAGGAGTCTTCGCTGTTGAATTGTTTCTGACAGAGGATGGTCAGGTTGTCTGGCATTTTCCACACGTATTTGATATATTTTGTTTTATAGAAGGAACTATATCAGTTTGTGTATTTACAGATCTCTTCAAAAGCATTCATATTTTTTAAAACTTAACATGTTTGTAATTGTTAACTTCTTGCAGATTTTACTAAATGAAGTAGCTCCGAGACCTCATAATAGTGGGCATCACACCATTGAGGCTTGCTTCACTTCACAATATGAGCAGCATTTGCGGGCTGTCGTTGGCCTTCCACTTGGTGATCCATCAATGAAAACTCCTGCTGCAGTCATGTATAACATATTGGGGGAAGACGATGTAAGCTTCCTTAGTATTTTTTCTTCCCCACAATTTTGATGAGTTCAGTAAATGCTAATTACTGAATCACTGTTGGAGTGCTTAAGGAATTTTTGTACACATGAGGCATTCTGTCTTTTTCAATATGCATTTTCACATGAATGTGTTGAAGGACAATTGCTTTTACCATCTGTCTCCCTAATACAACACATCACGATTGGTGTTTAAATATGCTGCATCTTTAAAAAAATTGTTTCCATGCATTTTTGAAGTTTGTATTTGTTGTTTGCATTTATACTAGTTGCATGAGCAGCAGCTATCATATGCTTGTCTAACATTGTGTTTTTGCTTCTAGGGAGAACCTGGATTTCTTTTGGCTAATCAACTTATTGGAAGGGCATTGGGAATTCCAGGGGCATCTATTCATTGGTATGACAAGCCAGGTTGGTGGATTTAACCTCGTATTGGTGGTCTTTGTCTCCTTATGTCCTCATATACATTTTTGGATATAACCTTATACGCTCTCTTTCCCATTAAAAAACAAAAGCATGTAAGTATGCCACCCAATAGTGAAACTGTATGCTTCAATGACTTGTAGAGATGCGAAGGCAACGGAAGATGGGACATATCACAATAGTTGGCTCTTCTATGGGCGTTGTGGAAGCGAAGCTAAAACTGATGCTAAATGAAGACAGTGTTAATGACCAGCCTGCAGGTTAGTTGTCAAAATGCTTCATAAACATATTCAAGTTCTCTGTGTGTAAATATTGCACTCTGGTAGGATATTCAGGAGTAGTTTCAACCTTGATTTTTGTTTTCATCCAAAATGCAGTTGCACCACGTGTTGGAATCATAATGGGATCTGATTCAGATCTTCCTGTTATGAAGGATGCTGCCAAGATTTTAAAAGAGTTTGATGTGCATGCTGAAGTATTCACCATTAACTATTGCACCTCCTTTTCCATATCAGTTGGCAGCTTGCCAATTGTGTTTACCATGAAGTATTTACCCAAGAACCTTGTAATGATGCAGGTAAAAATTGTTTCAGCCCACCGTACACCTGAGATGATGTTTTCTTATGCATTGTCTGCGCGAGAGCGTGGTATCCAAGTAATAATTGCTGGGGCTGGTGGTGCCGCCCACTTACCTGGTCGGTTGTCTTACCCTACAAAATAACTTATTCTGTTGTAGGTCTAGCATACACTAAATGTGGCTTTTTGGTTGAGCAGGAATGGTCGCTGCATTGACTCCACTACCTGTTATTGGTGTTCCAGTACGGGCTTCCACATTAGATGGACTTGATTCCCTATTATCCATTGTTCAGGTACTTCTGTTACTCTAGAATAATAGTATTCAGTTATGTCAAGTCAGTAGTTATGGGGGTTTAATATTTTTTTTAAGTTCAATGACCTTTGTGAGTGTGCTAGCTGGAAAAATACCTGAGAGATAATAAAAAAAATCCCTTTCAAAAAGAAAATTCAATAATGATAACAATTTAGGATTTTGAGTTAGATAGAGAGAGAGAAAAAAAAGAGATAAGAATTACAAAAGAATAATGCATGTGTTATCTTTTAGAGGACAAAGTGTCGTTATCATTATTCTTGGTTGGACTAGTGCTCTAGTCCATTAACAACAATTATGCCTCAATCCGAGCTAGTTCGTCAGCTACATGAATTTTCACTATCCATTTTGCTCCACTTGGAGTCAATATCCTAGCTTTATCTCTTCAACAGAGTTCTATGCCTTACTGTAAGTATAACACCTCGGACTCATGGATGGAGCCGTCTTTCTGCTGGTAGTGGCAATGCACCCTGACCTATTAGAGGCCTATATTTTTCTGAAATGCTTTAGAAGTAAAAATGTTTACTTGTTCCTTTATTCTTTAGATGCAACCTTGCTCTTATGGTCATGGTAGTTTTGGGCAACTATTTTAAGTTGCGTTATTGCTTGTGTAATCAGCAAGTTTACAAGTGACAACTTGGTAGTTGGGAATATTTCATTCGTACAGCTTGTAAGACATTTTTGGTCATAGCAGTTGAAAGATCATGGTTTCTCATTTATGTAGATGCCAAGAGGAGTCCCAGTTGCAACCGTTGCAATCAACAACGCCACAAATGCTGGTCTGCTGGCAGTAAGATTGTTAGGAATCAGCGACATTAACTTGCAAGCTAGGTAATAAAACTTTCCTCTCATCTCTCTCTATAAAAACTTCTTCCCTTCCCCTTCTCTCACCACCTACTTAAAGTCGTCAGAATGAACTGGAAGAAATTATATATTTTTTTCTTGAAAAGAGCAAGTATGAGATGTCAGTAAACGGAAGAATGAAAAACTGCAAGATACTTTTTTCTGATGGAAGTAATAACATTACTATGTTCTAATGCTATTTAGCTCATTTTCACCCACACCCCAAAAAGTGACTTTTTTGTTTTTGCTCGACACGGTTGATTATGAGAATGACTTGGAACATAATGATCATCTTGTAGGATGGCCCAGTATCAAGAGGACAGAAGAGATGAGGTTTTGGTAAAAGGGGAGAGACTAGAAAAAGTTGGCTATGAAGAGTATCTCAACTCTTAAAACTATTTCAGCACCAAGCTGTTTCTAACATTCACTAAAGTGTAGTAGCACAGTGTTACCTGCATTGTACAATAGTCAAATATATTAGATAGCATGAGCTGCACAAGCACTGGTTAACAGCAAGTTATATTGGCGCTGTTTCGGGAGCAAATTCATTTTGAGGCAGATGAAAGGAAAAAACATGAAACAAGATTACTTTGAACAAGCTTTCTACATGGAATTTTGTTTAAGATTTGTTGTTCACTTTTAGTCTTTTCTAGTTTGTATTTCAGAGGGGATCTTGAGACGAATTGTTCAAAATTAAACTTACTGCTCTGTTCTACAGACCATTTTGATCGGCTTTCAAATTTGGAAGTATGACAATTACCATTTCTGATATATATGAGATTAAGAATATTGTATTTTTGCTGCTTTCTTACATGCTTTCTGTAAGTTAATTTATACCAATCAGAGTCCTAGGGATGGAAAAACAAAGATCACATCTTGATTGTGTACTATACTGCTATCCCTATCGATAGAGGAAGTTGATATGCTAGATGGACTTAGTTGGCTTCATCTAATGCTTATACTACTTTCAAGTTCACATCAAAACATGAAGTGATTTGGGCTCAGCTCGAGTCATGTCCACCAACTATATTTGTTTAGTTTGTTTTACAAAATCAAATCAAATTAAGTTAATGTTAAGTCAATGGGGAAGATAATTTCCAACGTGTCCCACCCATCTAAGGACAAATTAAATTACACTCATAATAGCTAACATTTTATTTGGGCACCACATAATATTTTGGTGAAGAATCAACACTAAACCATTCTCTGTCTAAGGTGGCTCTGCACATGACATTCCATATTGGGGGGGGGGGGGGGGGGNGTTGCCAGCTTGGGGCTAAGGGGTTCATCCGTTCTCTATTGGCAGAAAATTACACTCTTTATACATGGTAAAAATTATATTTTTATGTATATAATAGATGTTAATCCCCCTTTGACAAAATTACACTAGTTATATATGGTTAATTTTTTTTTATGTATATATAGTAGATGTGGACCCCCTTTGAATAGTTCGTGTACTTACTTCTTCATAATTTGAATCCCTTGGGGAAAATCCTAGCTTTGCCACTTCTCCATTTATTGTTACTTTTGCCTCTTTGTATAATATAATATAAAGTATAGAAACCCCAACAATTTGGATGTTAATGACCTCTTATCCCAAAAATTTCTCAAATTATAATAATCTCAAAATCTTCATAACTCACGGACATATTACTCCTTCACTCGATACATAGCAAATGATGTATAACTTTCTCCTTAACTTCTTGTGACTTGAGGCCCAAAGCAACTTGGTTCCAAATCTCAAGTTTAATGACACATTAAGTCCACCGGCCCTTTTAGGCAAACATATTTTATTTGCATCGAACTTTATTCATCTATTATCTTAAAAATCTTGTATGCCCATTATTTGCATCAAATTTTATTAATGGAAAAAGGATCAAGTTTGCCCTTCTACTATTTGAAAAGGCTTAAGTGTATCCTTCGTTATACTATCCAAACAAAAACGCCATTGTTGTTACTTGAAGGTTCAAAAATACACCTTTCCACTAACAGCGGTCTGACGTGGAAAAATAATTATGACGGTCGTAACGGAAGAAGGGTATTTTTGAACCATTAGATAATGACTAGGGTGTTTTTGTTTGGATGGTATAGCTATGGGAAAATTCAGATCTTTTGGAATAGTAAAAGGCCATCGTGTTGCATCCCTCCTTTTGTGTTCGTAGAAACGAGAGATGGTTGGCATCTCCCTCAATAGAGACCTGTTATCAGACACATCCGATTAAGGCTACCCACTTCGGTGAATCTTACCCAAATTTTCACCACCAAAGGGTGTGGTGCAGTAGATGGGGCTGCTTAAATCCAAGGTAGGGAGTGCTTCCGCCGAATGGGGTTGTACGCGACGCGAATCCAGATTAGTCAAACTCCATCTCTCTTTCAAAGTCTTTAAAATGCATATATAGAATGTACTATTTTGTGAACAAAGAAAGAGATTCAATTTTCTTTTATGCTAAAACAAGTTAACAAAACTCTTGAATTCAACAACAGCAGAATCCAGACAACAAGAACGATTTCGCAATATAAAAAGTGTGCATCTTTCACCAACCAAGGAGTAGAAGCTTCAAAAGCGCCATCCGAATGTAAAGACCATTCTTAGCTTGTCTGAAATAAGCAGCCCTCGGATCACCATCCACATCAACAGTTATCTCATCAAGTCTTGGCAAAGGATGCATCACTACAGCATGTTTCTGCATAGCATTTACGACACTCATATCAACGATATACTTCCCTCGAGCTTCTTCATACAAATCAACCCTCTCTCCAAATCTCTCTCTTTGAATACGAGTTTGATACACCACGTCACATTTAGAAGCCACCTCGATCAAATCAGCATTTTCTTCCCATTGAACCCCCATTGATGTCAAGTAATCCTTTATGTCATCCTTCATTTTAACAACATCAGGAGATACAAAGTAAATTTTCACATCTTCATACATCGCAAGCAAATGAGCAAGTGAACGAACTGTCCTCCCGTATGCTAGATCACCAACAAGAGCAACGTTTATACCATCGAGTTTCCCTATTTCTCGTTCAATTGTATACACATCTAGAAGTGCCTGAGTCGGGTGTTGTCCCGGACCATCTCCTGCATTTATAATCGGAATAGATGCAGTTGTCGCCGCTCTTCTAGCAGCACCACTTTCGAAATGCCTCATAACAATGATATCAGAGTAACCTTCAACAGTTCTAATTGTATCTTCTAGTGTTTCCCCCTTTGCTGCAGATGAAAATTCACGAGCATTTTCGGTTGTTAATACTTCTCCTCCTAAACGCTTCATAGCAGATTCAAATGAAAGCCTAGTTCTAGTTGAAGGTTCATAAAACAGAGTAGCCATAAGATAACCCTTAAGAATCTCGCTTCTTCCTCCAATCGAATTCTTCTCGATTTTCTCCATCTCCCGTGCTACTTCAAATATCGCACTAAGAGTTTCTCTATCAAATTGTTGAGATTCAATTACATCATCAAGGTGAAACTTAGTTGAAGATTTATTTTCGATCTCCAATGCTCGGCATTGGAATTTGTTGCTATTTGTTGACATACGGTATTGATTTCGTCCAGTTTTAAACAATTCAACAGATTTACAGAGCACAGGTTGATTTGCCCATTCACTCTTTCTAATAGGTGACATGAGTATTTTTCCATGGGAAGAAAATGTTGCGGAAATAGTCATATTGAATTCACTCACCGGAGAGAGGAACAACGGCGGCAATGGAGAGGAGATCGTCGAGAGTTTTCCGATGACGTTTGGTTCTGCCGGAGATTGGAGCTGCTCGAGAAGAGGAGGCAGCGGGGTTCGTTGAGACTGGCTGTGACGGGGAAAACACGGGGTTTTAGGGTTTTTGGTAAAGGGTAGCTTTGGTATTATCGATAAGAAAAAATTCTTATTATAATTTTTTTGATTAGTGTCGAAAATTTATTTTTGCCACATACATATATTGAGGTCAAAGAGAGTAACGCATATTAGATGAAAACTACGTAAAAAAGTAGGAGTGTGAAAATAATATGAAGAACCGATCGAACCTGATTAATATCAAATTGATTTATGTCATTTTTTTAATATAATTTTATTTAAGTAAATAATCATCGGAACAATTGGGATTATCTTTTTAATTTATGATAAAATTGGAAATTTTCTTAACCGAATCAGATAACCTTAAATATATGTAAATATATTTTATACGTTAACAATATCTTGAATTTAATATATAAATATATTTTATAACCTTTTTTCAAATAAAGATATAACTTAGGCCCTAGATACTATAATAAATACTTCATCAAACAATACGGTAACAAGATTTTAAATTCTTGACATCTTGGTGAAAAATTGAAGTGTTTCTTCAAGAACATATTTGCAAAAGAAATATTTTAATAATAGTATATTAATTTTGAGGTGATATTTAAAGTAAAAATCCGAAAATTAACTGAACTGTACCGATATCGAAGAGAAACCGATATGATTGGGATGGTTTTAAAAAGTGTAATTTTGGTTATACATTATAATATACCCAAAAAATAAAATTGAGATAATATAATTAACCAATCAAACTGTCTCATTGACAACCCTAGTAAAAAGTTAGTATTGAAAATAACCTGAACTTGGTGTAAATTATTAATTTCATTCATAAACTATTGACAACCTAAAAAACACTCATGTACTTGTCTAACTAAACTTAGATACACCGTCGATTTGCCACTTAACATAACAAGTGGTCTCAAACTATTGTAAGAGCATTAAACTCTTAATAAAAAGTTGATGGAAGTGTTGAAAACACTCCTAAACTTGACAAGAATTTAGGAATATATATCACTCATGTTGCAACTTGCAAGATCTGTGTATTTAAGTTCAGTTTGTCAAGTAAAAAGATGTTTTTAAAGTTGTCAATAATTTAGAATGAAATTAATAATCCACATCTGTTTAGAAATATTATTTTAAATACAAAGGGCCGAAAATAAAAAATTGAGAGGTTCCCAACTTAACACTTTTAACTCATAAGTTACTTTAAAAAAGTGAATCCAACACCCTTTTAGTCATTTATTCCTGTTGATCTTTTGAGAGTCACAACTCACAACTAACAAAATCAACAAGGGTGTTCGTTTAGTGGCTAGGCAATAATAGATTATCTATGTGCTTTTAGTTTAATTATATTACGACAATTCTACAAGATGTTAGTATTTAATTTAAGTAACATATAATATATCAGTTCATATGCATGTTTTATTGGGTTTATCACCCTGTTTCGATGATTTGTTTTATGTGAAATCTTAACAATTAACTGATAACCAAAATCATAACAATCAATAACCAATAAATCATATATTAATGATTTTATAACAGATTAACATATCTACAAATCAATAAACTTAAAAAATAAACGGATAAACTTCAAAATCAAACTGAATGGATCGATACACAATCCTATTATATTTTATTAGGAATACTAAACACCCAACTTAAACCAAATTTTAGACATATAAATTTAAACAAAAACAAATAGAAGATTCATCTTATTAATATAGATGGGTACATATCATATCCTTTAAAATACTATATTTAGAGAATCCAACATGAATATGACATCAAACAAACTTAAACTAAATCATAAGAAATCTAATTTTCACCTTACTAAACCCAAATTAAGAATACCCCATGAATCTTGTGGCCAAGACTTGTCTTTTGCCTTCATCAACAAAACTCTTGTCCAAGCAACCCAACCTTCCCATGACATTCTTTTGTCCCATGGACTCCCCCATTCCAAGATCAATCTTAGCCCCTTTTCAGCCTCTTTTTCTGCTTCTTCAAACTTCCCTTTGCTCAAATAAATTTGCCCCAATACTACATGAGGCTCACCTACAAAAGGGTTCTTGTCAATACTCATCAATAACTTCTCTTTAGCCCAATCTAAACCTCTCTTAGACCCTTCACAAACACCTTCCCAATACAATTCTCTTGCCATTTTTTGCTCTTCTGCATCCAAAACTCTTGTGCAGAAGTCGAAAACCGGTGGAATAACAAGATCAATCTCTTCGTCCCTCCCAGATACAACAACCCCTTCTTCGCCATTTCGCTTTCTTTGTTCAATAATCATCTCTTCTTCTCTTACTATCAGAGTATAAATTGCACCCATTCTTGATACTGAATTCATCCATTGCCCGGGCTTTCCATCCCCGGGCCATAGAGTTGTTTGAGAATTGTTACCAGTGAATTCCAATCTTCCGTTAGAATTCTCAAACAACAAATCCTGAAAATTAAACAACTGATCACTGAAATCCGCCATTGTCATTAGGAGAAACACAGCCACTAATCTCCTCGAAACCAACACATCTTCTCCCGTCTTAATATGCTTCACAATTACACCATCAACAGGCAAAATCGACACCAATTTCTTCCTCCACGCTTCGTTTTCATTAAACAAACCCTTCTCCTTCGCATTACTCAACGACGCCATCGAAAACTCGAGATGCTCCACAAGCTCTGAATCAGTATACCGAAACAACAAATCATCATGAATCAATGGCTGACGAGGAACAATACAAAACAGATGAATCAATCTCTCAGCAGCTTCACCGACATGACCACGTACAGTTTCACGTCCAGTGGACGGATCGAATATAGCTAGATTTACATATGAATTAGAATAAGCTGAATGGAAAAGACCACAAAGACAAACGGAATTTGGGGCTTTCCAGATTTTGAGAATTTTGTAAATATCAATTAAGTGATCGAGAAAGCTGCCGTGTTTATGCCAACACTCACCGGCGCCGACGGAACGTAAAACGGCGATAAGGTTAGGGAGATCTTTATCGATTGATTCGAATTCTCCACGGAGAAAAGGACGGCATGATTCCAAAAGGGAATGGAGATATGGGTTTTCAGTAGGAGAAAGAGAACTCAGTGATGAAGGCATTTTTTTTTTTGCTTGGTTGAGAAACAATGGAGGATGCAATTATGGAGGAAGAAGAAGAAGATAGGATTATGACGAGACGTATAACAATAGGAGTTCACTTGTTTGTTGTCACCTTTCGGGTTCGGTGATTTTTATTAGGGAATGCATAGGACTAAGGTTTTAGGTTGGTTTGGTTTGGTTTTTTATTAAAAAAATCTAAATTATTTATATCGGTTTATTAAATCTAAATATCAAATCAAATCATGCAAAGTCAGTTTTTTCGGTTTCGATTTTAGTCAGTTCTTTTGGATTTTTTCGATCTTTTACAACTTAACGGTGTTTGAAAAAGAGATCCAATATATTTTCACCTACCTAATGTGATAAGCTACACTTAAAAAAATGTTAAATGAAAAGAAATTTTTGTAAAAACGGTAGAATTCACAAGAGTACAAGATATATTTTTTTGAAAAATCAACGTTCGTTATGTTAAATTAATAGGATTAAAGGATACAATCAAACTGAATACGAAACGAAATATTTACAAAACAAATTGTTAACTTCGAATATGAAAAACTATAACAATATAATTGTAACTTCGAATCTTAATACAAAATAAAATATTTACAAATTTTGCAAGCCCAAATTTGAAATAAAATATGTAAACATTGAAAGGTATAAACTAACTAAAAATATATTAACAAAGTAGATTATAAGTAATATTTTTTTATCTATAAATAAAATAAAATTCTATGTATAATATTTACAAAATTTTACAAGCCCAAATTTGAAATAAAAACTATAAACTAACTAAAAATATATTAACAAAGTAGATTATAAATAATATTTTTTTATCTATAAATAAAATAAAATTATATATATAATATTTACAAAATTTTACAAGCCCAGATTTGAAATGAAATATATAAACATTGAAAACTATAAACTAACTAAAAATACATTAACAAAGTAGATTATAAATAATAGTTTTTATCTATAAATAAAATAAAAATATATATATACTATTTACAAAATTTTACAAGTCTAGATTTGAAATAAAATATATAAACATTGAAAGCTATAAACTAACTAAAAATATATTAACAAAGTAGATTATAAATAATATTTTTATCTATAAATAAAATTATATTATATTATTTACAAAATTTTACAAGCCCAAATTTGAAATAAAATATATAAACACTGAAAATTATAAACTAACTAAAAATATATTAACAAAGTAGATTATAAATAATATTTTTTATCTATAAATAAATAAAATTATATATATATATATATATTATGTCGGTTTGGTTTGGGTTCGATTTGACTTTTTTTCATTTAATACCAAACCAAATCAAGAGTGGTCAGTTTTTTTTTTCAACGACCAAACCAACCAAACCAAACCAAACCACAAGTCGGTTTTTACGGTTTGACTTGTACACCCCTACATAGGATTATATGGCACGACTTCGAATTTAATTGGGTTTCAATGTGGTATAAGGTATTAAACATATATGATTAAATTCTTTTTTTATATATATTAAAAATAATTATTTTTAAATTTCTTGTTTTATATTGAAATTAAATTCTAAAATTTATTAAAATTTGAAAAATTCTAAGAAATTATTTTCATACCAAAATCACTCATTAAAATATGAAATAATTTCATTTTATATTCATATTTAGACACGATTCTAATTTCTAAATACTATTTTCACTTGAATTTTTTTTAAAAATTCTTTTTATGATTTTATGTCTAAATGCCTCAAATTCTTTTAGATCATTATTTAGATGATTGTTAAGGATAAAGATAAATGATAGAATGGGAGAGTTGAGTGCAATAATATACAAGTTGGTAAGATCGGATTAGTGCAGATACAATCTATTTGTTGTGTTCTGGATAAGTAATCCATAAAATTCTTCATTCAATACATTAATGGGCCATTTGGTTACTGGTTAGAGTTATGCAAGTATTAGTTATGCATATATTAGTTATACAGGGTTTAATTATGCGGGTATTAGCTATGCGGATATTAGTTATGTAGGTATTATTTAGTTATGTAGAGATTACAATACATGAATTGTTAACTATTAAATGTTAAACTTGTTGTAAATTATTAATATATATTATTTACAAAATAATAATACATGCTAATAAATGGGGAATATATTGAATAATATATAATGCTAATATTTGATTAGCATATGTACCGTCAAAAAATATATAATCAAATTTCTAATATTAAAAAAATATTTATATTTGCATAAATAAATAAAAACTGTAAGTATATAAAAAGAAATGAAAATGGTCTATATATAAAAAGAAATAAAAACAACAAATGTAGATAGAAAACAGTAAAATTTCCAATTAAATTAAATAAAAAATAATAAATTTTTTTACAATACCTGAAATGATAAATTTATGAAATAGTATAGCTTATTGATAACTCTTCTATCAGGTTTCCATTCTTTGTGGAAGGTTGTCAGTTTTTTTTTTTGTTATAAAAAAAAAATTCTCTTTCCATATGTTGGTTTGATTAAAATTTATTTTTTAAATGTAAATATTTAATATAAAATATCTAACAGCTGTACTAAAAAAGTGTCTTCAACGTGTTTTTTTAAAATTTAAAATTATATGTAAACAATCTGCAAAAACAATTTTCTACAAAAGAGTAAATCGTAATTCTGAAGAGTTGGTAAAAATATATAATATAAAAAAGATTGATAACAATATAAAAAGAAATAAAAACAACAAATGTAGATAGGAAAACAGTAAAGCTTTCAATTTTAAAAAAATAAAATTAATAGGGTAAATATGTAATTCATCATTTTAATACATGTATAACTAATACCCACGTAACTTATTCCACCTTCTACCCTGCATAACTTTATACATAGATTCCTTCATAAGTTATGTTGGTATTAATTATGTAGGACAACAAAAAATGCAACCAAACACCGTATAAATTAATACGTGAATAACTTTTATACAACATTTAAATTCTTACCAACCAAACATGGTATAAGTAACGTTGACTTTTATACCTAATACAAAACCTCTACCAAACATAGTAAAGTTAATGCAACTTTTTATACATGAATAAGATGTATCTTATACAGTAACCAAACAAACCCTAACACATCTAGAGCGGTCAAAACGGGATTACCCCATGGGGCCGGCCCGACCCAATCCGTTATTAGGATAGGATTAGGATAGATTTTTTTAAGCCCATTTAAAACTAGAGCTTATAAGCCCGACCCATATAAGTCCTTGGCCCTTGAGGCTTGATCGGGGATGGGTCGGGGTCACCCATGGACCAAAACTATTTAAGGGTAATTTACAATTATTTCACTAGTACATAATCTAATTACTTAAATACACATTATGTTGTAATACTATGAATCTTACCAGATTTTGGTACGTTCAGATACATGTATTTCAAAATATATGAACTCAAAAGTAGGTTAATTTGTTCTTGATACACTCTGTCCAAGTAGATTCTCATGTATTTGAGATACATAAACAAATTTCGCGCCCTCGCTTCCCTCCCATCTTGCTTGTCACTCTCTTATCTCGCTCGCGTATTTGGTATGCGGATACATGCTGATTACACTAGAGTTTTTGCTAGTGTTATTGAAACAATACCATTGTTTGCCATATTTGATTTGAAAATCTTCTCATTTTCTTGATGTAATAGAATTATAAGTTTAAAAAGAAAAAAAATTAAAGAAAAAAAAAAGGGCTACCCGCCCCAGCCCTTCTAGGGTTGAGTTGGGTTGAGCGCCCACCCTAGCCCTTCAAATTCCTTGGCCCGTGAGGCTTGGTCCCGATGGGAATGGGCCGACCTTTTTTGACAGCTCTAAACACATCTTTTATTTTATTATACTCCCTCCGTTCCATTTTATGTGGCAACATTTGACCCGACACGGAGTTTAAGAAATAAATGAAGACTTTGAAATGTTTACCAAATTGCCCCTTCAAAAAATAGCAAGTAGAATCACTTTTCTCTCTCCTCATAAATGTATGATTAAGTGGGACCAACAAGGGTAAAAGAGGAAATGTACCTTTAAATACTTACCATATAAGGAAATGTGACATTATTTTTTGGACTGACCAAAAAGGAAATGGTGCAACATAAAATGGGACGGAGGGAGTATTATTTTTTAATTATTATAGATTTGATATTTTAAAAAATGTCATAGTTAATAATAAAATTAAGAATTGAGTGATAAATAATTATTTTTATTTTTTAAAATTAACAAGTAAAAATATACGTTTATTTTTAATTGGGAAAATTACGCATTTAAGTGATTTTATACTACTTAATTACTCATCATAGCTATAGTTTGTTATAATTATCACTCGCGACTAACATTAACCATTAATTATGTGAGCTGACTTCGAGTTTGTATAATTAGCCACATTTGTATAATTCGCAACTAACAATTCTTCGTTTGATTTGTATTTGTATTTGACGATATTTTCCTTTGATTTTTCAGTTTTATCACCATATACATTCAATCTTTTTGTGTATAACTCTTTAAAGTTTGTATAAACGTGTAGTTTTTGAATTTTGTATAATTTAATTTATATAATGTAATTTGTATAATATATTTTGTATAATTGTTTAAAGTTCATATGTTTATGTTTGTATCAATTCGTTATTTCGAGTTTTATCATATTTGTATAATTTCAAACTTTATATTACTCAATTATAGAAAAAAAACCCGCCAATTATACAAACGTACCTGCGAATTATACAAACGAGATGCGAATTATTCAAATTATTGCCCTCTTTCGCTCGCCTCTCTCCTCCCTCTCCCAATCTCGCTCGCCAGATATACAAATACATATGTATAATATACAATTATCTAACCGACATACATATACAATTCACCTCTCTCCCATTCTCTACCCTCTCTTGCTCGCCTCTCTCCTCCCTCTCTCAATCTCGCTTGCCATTCTCCTCCCTATAACATGTAGCTACGAATCGTAATTAGACTATTTTTAAGTGGCGATATGTGAAAGTTTCCCTTTTTAATATAACAAAACAAGTAAAAGTGAATGATGATATTATAATATTCCGTTAGCTATATTTATAATGTCAATGATACAAGACATGATAAGATTTCATTACATGGCAAATTTTTTGGGTAAATTATAATGTTTAATTGACTTCGACCTGCCTTGATATCTTTGGACACTTCAATAATATTCCCTGTTTGTAGGTTTGTTTTCAGTTCTTGACCTTTATGAAATGATGGACAATAATTCACCATTTCATGAAGGCCAAAAACTTTAGTCCAGTAATAGCAGAACATATTGCTTCACACCTTCACCTAATTTTTTTAAGGACATCTTGGACATTCTAATACCTAAAAAGAAAAAATAAATTAATACTTGCATGTCCAACAACAACAACAACATTCAAGGAGGATAGTATTAATACTTATCACTACCTCTCCAAGGTAAAGAGGTTAACTATGAAAGACCCACACGACTCAAGCAAATCAAAGCAATGTGTGCTTATATGTCCAAACAATGTAAAAGCTAAAAGGCTACTATTCACACAATTTGATAAATCAAACAATTCCTAGTCAATTTAAATAGAACTTATCAGACCATATCCAATCCTACTCTATTTTACTCTCCATTTTCTATATTTGGAGAGTAAAATAGAGAATGTCCTCTCCAAGCACTCTCTATTTTACCCTCTACTCTCCAATTATAGAGAGTTGAATAGTAGTTCTCCAAATTTAGAGAACTACTATTCATACGGTCTATTTCACTTTTTGAATGTTATATTATTATTTTTATTATTTTTTAATTAGCATATTATTTTTCATATAAGGCTATTAATTAAATTTCTAATATTTGCAATTCTTTTTAAATGTAATATAACATTTTTTTAAAATCTTTTAATTTACATATACTACTTTCAACTTTCATCTTGAATTAATAATATTTTAAATATTTTTAAAAAAATTTCGTTACTTTGTGATACAATTTGATGTTATTATTAATTTTCACTATGAAGAATGCACAAATTTTAAATGATAAGATAAAAAAAAAATTAAAAATACATAACATAATAATTTAAATATATTCAAGATAACAATACAATACAATGCATAACATAATAATTTTAAAAATCACAACTATAATTTAATAATCTAATAGGTCGTTTCTAGATTTAACAATATTCGAAAAAGGAATTAGTGTATGATTTAGAGAAGTTGTGGTTGTGATTGCGGTTGTGCTTGTTGATTATTTTTTTCAATTATTCGTAGTTGTTCTTTAGAAATTTAGAAAAAAAAACATAATTTAATATTAAATAAAAAGTTTCAAAAAATTAAAATTTTATATATTACATGAAAATTATATAGGATGATTATTTGGAAAAAAGAAAGAAAAAGATTTATATTATGAAATAAGAAAACAAAAATGAAATAGAAATAATAATATAATATTGAGGAGAGAGAAGAAAATTCTTTTTTAGAGAGTACAATAGAGAAATGAAGTTGGTTGTCTGAAAAAATAGAGAACTCTATATTTGGAGAGTAAAATAGAGTGTAAGATCGACAAATCTAAATACCCATTTTTAGGCATAATTCATAAATATGTCTTTTAACTTGAATAACCTAGCATCCATGTCCTCCAACTTTGAGTGCATAAGTAGACACTTAAACTTGTATAAAATTGGACAAATAGACACATTCGTCCTATGCGGCATCTTACATGACAATTTTGTATTCTACGTGGCATCTTGTGTGTGTTATGTCATGTATGATACGTGCTTTGTTCAATTTTATACAAATTTAAGTGTTTACATATACATCCAAAATTGAAGAATATAAATACCAATTAAAATAAAGTTAAATGACATATTTATGTATTATGCCCATTTTTTATGTATTCCATATTTGTAAATTATAGTATTTTATTCTAATACTGCAATACACCTCAATTCTGTCTGATAAATTATAAAAGAGGAAATTAATTTGTCTCTCTGAGAATTTGCTAGAGGTTCCAACTATATATCAAAAAAAATGGTCAAAGATTAATTAGGTATAATTTTTTTTTTGTAGTAAATCATGATATTTGATTAACTAATCAAACAGTTGGTTCTCTGATTACAAAATATTGAATCAATACAAAGAATCTCATTAAATTGAATCAAACCAAACAAAATACATCTTTTAATTATTACAAGCTTAATTTATAAAAATATTTTTTGCTTAATAGTTTACAATTTCCATATTTTTCTTCGCAATAAATGTTGCATATTTCACCTAACTCAACAAGAAGTCACCAAATAACAGAAGTTATCATTATGATATGTCATTTATCTGATCACTTACCGATATGAGTTGTGGTGGAATGATTGAAATATCATCACACTTAATTAGAGATTTTGAATTTAAAATTTTGAAAATAAAAAAAATCTGTTAAAAGCACCTCCCCAAGAAATGAGTGTAATTCAATACAAATATCAGTATATCACATTTAATCAATATTCAAAATGAATACCAAGCATCGATGAGAAAACTTAAAAACTAAAAAATCATCAATTATTTGGAAAAGTTGTGGGTGGACAATAAGTCGAGTATTTAATGATTCTATATAAACCTTCACTAAATAAGTTTTTTTTCTTTCTAATGTAGGATTCATTTCCATTTATTATATTCAAAAATATCTAATCACTTACCTTCTAAAGTGTGCATATATGAGCAAATCAGAAGTTGAGATCGAAATAATCAAAATGCATTATGCGGAGGTTAAAAACATAAACAACACAAATTTTGTTAATTCGTGACAAATTAACTTATATCATATAAATTGAGACAGAGAAAAATAATATATTTTACTTTTGAGAGGAGTATTAAAAACACCTTTAAACTTGACACAAATTATTAATTTCATTCCCGAATTGTTGAAACTATTGACAGCCTTAAAAACACATATACCACATGACCTAGCAAGTTAGGGTTGCGTATCGATCAGCTCGGTTTTGAAGTTTATCGATTTTGGCTTATTGGTTATCGATTTGTAGAGATGCTAAACTGTTATAGAACCATTAAGATATTGACTTATCGGTTATTGGTTTATCGGTTTTTGATCGTTATCAGATTGGTTTATTGGTTTAACCGTCAAGATTTGACACAAAAAAAAAACATTGAAAATCACTTAGAAACAAGGTGACAAACNNGGCTGCGTATCGATCGGCTCGGTTCGGTTTTGAAGTTTATCGATTTTGGCTTATTGGTTATCGATTTGTAGAGATGCTAAACTATTATAGAACCATTAAGATATTGACTTATCGGTTATTGGTTTATCGGTTTTTGATCGTTATCAGATTGGTTTATCGGTTTAACCGTTAAGATTTGACACAAAAAAAAAACATTGAAAATCACTTAGAAACAAGGTGACAAACCAAATAAACCATACACTTGAGTTCACAAGTTACATTTTGTTCAAAAGCAAACACTTTTACATTGTAGAATAACTGAGTGTTTGAGACAACAAAAAATAAAAGTAGAGAACCAAACTCTAAGTCAAGGACTTTATGTACAAAATGGTATAAATATAATTATTTAATTTACGGTCGGGTTATCGGTAACCCGTTAAGAAAAAACCTTAAACCGTTAAGAACCGCAACCTGATCATAAAAAAAATCAAACCGTTTTCAAAACCGCTAAACCTATAACCCAATATTGATAAACCAATAATTTTTTTTCGGTTCGATTTTGAACAACCCTATGGTAAGTAGTCTCAAACTCTTGTAGGAACATAGAACTCTTAATAAAAATCCAAAAAAAGTGTTGAAAACACCTCTAAATTTAGTGAGAACTTAGAATGTATTTCATTCATATTGCAAGATCAAAAGTGTATTTAAGTTCAATTAATCAAATTAATAAGTGTTTTTATAACCGTAAATAGTTCAAGAACGAAAATAACTCTTATACCCTTTGTGTAAAAGTCATGCCATAAATGACAAAAATACACCCAAATACCAAAGGCTTAAAAAAATGAGAGTTCTAGTAAAAACCTTAGGCTTATTTGGACTATAATCCGACCAAGACGCGTTTTTCTTGGCGATCTTGTCTGAATTTTATCGTTTACATGTGCACTCACATATATATAGCAATTTCTCCCCAAAATTTACGGCCAAAATGCATGTAAAATATACTATTTTGTCAAATATTTAGAGACCAATTCTCACATTCTTGAAGTTTTGGTAGTTGTCACTTTGTTCTTCTAATCAAGATCTCAACTTTTTCCCTTTTTTTGTTCTTCTTTGACCTTCTCATGGCATAGCAGTAGTTTCCCTTCTTGGGTTCATTAGTTTTTTCATTGTTTGCTAGTAATTTGTAATCACTTGTTATGTTTATGTTTGTTTCTGATTCATTGATTCTGTTGTGTTAGCAAAGCCTATATACTTGTGATATTGTTTATTTTGAATCTTGATTTGGTGGGGTTGAACAATTCTTGGATTTGAATGCTTGTTGACTTGTTTTTGGTAGTTGATTGTTTGATTGAAGTATCAAGATCTTATTTTTATTTGTGAAAAGAAAGATTTTGATGTTGGAAGGAAGGATTTAGGGGGGTTAATAGAGGAACAAAATGGGGAACACTTGTGTAGGACCAAATATTTCTAAAAATGGAATCTTTCAATCAATGTCAGCTGCAATGTGGCGATCCCGGTCGCCGGATGATACTGCTTCCACTGTCACTAATAGTGAAAGTGTTAGAGTAGAAACACCAACTTCTGCTAAAGAAACTGAATCACCTTTGCCAGTTCAAGATAAGCCACCAGAACAGATGACAATGCCTAAGTTAGAAGAGAAAGAGGAAGAAAAACCGAAAAAGCCCAAAAAACCGGCTGAAATGAAGAGGGTGTCTAGTGCTGGACTTAGGACTGATTCTGTGTTACAGAAGAAAACTGGGAATTTAAAGGAGTTTTTTAGTATAGGAAAGAAATTAGGACAAGGTCAATTTGGAACTACATTTCTTTGTACTGAAAAAGCAACGGGGAAACGATATGCTTGCAAATCGATTGCTAAGAGGAAGTTGTTAACAGATGATGATGTGGAAGATGTTAGAAGGGAAGTCCAGATAATGCACCACTTGGCAGGACATCCTCATGTTATATCGATAAAAGGGGCTTATGAGGATGCTGTAGCTGTTCACCTTGTTATGGAGTATTGTGCCGGGGGTGAGCTTTTCGATAGGATTATTCAACGAGGGCACTATACAGAAAGAAAAGCAGCTGAGCTTACCCGGACTATTGTTGGAGTTGTAGAAGCTTGTCATTCTCTTGGTGTCATGCATCGTGATCTTAAGCCTGAGAATTTTCTTTTTGTTGATCAGAAGGAGGAATCACTTCTCAAAACAATTGACTTTGGGTTATCAATATTCTTCAAACCAGGTAGTTTTGTATGATATGTACTTCCTTTCTTTTAAACTGCTTTGAGACACTGTCAATTAGTGGGTACACAATTAGCTCGGAATCCATTAGAAAGAGTAAGCATGAAAATTAAATGTGTTCGTCATGATATTTCTGGTAAAATAGGATATAAATTGTGTTTCTTTCGGTGAAGTAGCATAAGATGAGTTTAAATGGAGTAACATGAGGAGTGAGGATTCATGTAGCCAACTCCAACTTGCTTTGGACTGATGAGTACTAGTAGTATTAGTAGTTGTATTTGTTACTGTTGTTTCTTTTAGTGAAGTACAAAAAGTGAACCAATAACAATGGTTTTAAGGAACCAATTCTCCTATGGCCCACCTTCCTCTACTCCAACCCTTTTCCTTCATTTTTTTTGTTGACAAGGTAAACCGCAGCCACTACCTTTCAGGTGCATACAAGGCAAACCCAACTCCATAGCCCTCAAACCACACAAGAGAGGTAAACAACAATAGGCAAGCCTCATGCGACCAGCTCGACCGAAAAATCATGCAGGGGGTTTCGAAGCTGAGACCCCCCATTTGGTAGATCCAACCCTTTTCCTTCATAGGACGCATTGATAGAATAGATTGACATCGTCTTTTTCTGTTAAAGTGCCTCTTTGTGTACGTTGATCTTTCTACACTATGAACAATTTGAAGTTGTCAAGGGTTTCGGTTGGGGTGCCTTCAAGATGTTGTTTCACTAATGCTGACTCATAATGATATTGGAATTTCAAGGTCTCAAGTTCGAAACCCACTGGGTGCAAACAATTTCTGAGGGCCATCGGACTGGGTAAAACCTGAATTAACCGTGGTGCACTTGCGGGAAACTCCTTGCCGAGGGCCTGTGCACCCCCGGGATTAGTCGGGGCTCAAAGAGACTCGGACACCCGGTGCAAATCAAAAAAAAAATTGATATTGGAATTTTAATCAGGTTCTACACGTAATCATACTAGCAGTCTGTTAACTTGAATTATATGCATAAACTACTTATCTTTTTAGTCACTGTGATTCGGATTATGTGAACTCTTTGGCATCTTAATAAAGCTTACTGGACAACTATTTGATCCATTTTAACATTTTCTTTTTTCTTTATTCTATGTTGACCATATTTATTCTTTTCCAAACTGCTTATTAATTGATATTTTTCTCTTTTCAGGCGACAAATTTACTGATGTTGTTGGCAGTCCGTATTATGTTGCACCAGAAGTTCTCCGAAAACGTTATGGTCCTGAAGCTGATGTCTGGAGTGCTGGTGTAATTATCTACATCTTGTTAAGTGGAGTACCTCCTTTCTGGGCTGGTAAGCATTTCCGAGTCATCAGAATTGGCATTTATTGGATACTTTTCGGCTTTCGCTCCATTATTTGGCTCTTCTACATTTAGTTCACTAAAAGTTCTCTACTTTTCCACTTTTATTTACATTTTGAGAAACCTAAATGTGCATTTGTTATCAGAAGAATTGATGTCTTGTTGTTCATGTTTGCTGAGATTGACTTATTTTGGTATATAGACATTGCAGCACCTCTATCTGACATTTCTTTCACTTTTTCACTATTACTCCCTCTGTCCCAAATTGTTTGGCACACGTTCTTTCAAGTACGTCTCAAAAAAATGTCACCTTTCTATAAAAGAAAGAATTTAACTTTAAAAAAGTTTCTCTTTTACCCTTATTGAAATGACTTATAGCCACACAAATGTCTAAAATTTGTTTTAGACCAGAAATTTCAAAAGTTTTTTTTTTTTCTGAAAGGAAGTCAGTGGTTTTTTCTTCTCAAGGATGACAAAATCAATGTAAATCCAATTTGAATATTCTTTCTTCAGTAATTAATTCATTAGATTCTTAAATAGGCAATGTTATTACTTCACTTAATATCTCCTTCTGAATCGTTTTGGAATTGGATTCGAATCTGTGTTGCTCGGACGCTTCAAAATCCCTGTCGCACCTGGATTTATCCGACAAGATTTGGATGTGGGTTTGGGTCCATGCTTAATTTGGTCTACTGGGCTTGGGTTGCTTTGACTACATCTATGAACAAGAAATATTGATTAATTGGGTATTTGGTTTGATAAATATATACTTTGCTATTACACGAAATATCTTATGAACAAAATTTTGGCGTTTATAAAGAATTAAATGTTATGAATTTTAGTTCAATAACTCTAATTACTCGAAATCAATACTTATACATGCCATACTATACATTTAGTGGATGGCTCCCACCACCTGCATTCATACTCTCCAAATGCTAAAATTATGTGATGATGAATTGACCTCTAGATCGGCACCTGAGTTCGTGCAACGTAGGTTCTGATTGTGTTCTGGTACTTAAAGTTAATTAATGTCAAGATTTAAGGAGTGCAAGAATGAACGAAGAAATGATTCAGAGATTCTCAGTTTGTTGAAATAATAGTGCATGTATGGAAAGGGGCATTGGAAAATTTTACAAGGCTAGGATGGATGGTGTGATGGCCAAATGGAGGTTGAAATGGTCTTTTGGTTAATCCATCGGTAGAGAAGTGGATGGTAATAGAAAGATGACTGATGTAATGGCTGGTTTAAACAAGAAAAGATGAAAAAGACCTTTTCTTTTTACTTGATTCATGTTTGTAAGGAGAAAATACCGTGTTGTACTGTATAAATAGTTGGTCAAACTTGGTACATGACTATGGATGATTCCGGCAGATTCCTTACATGTGTGCCTGTTCTCTCTATGTTCAAAGAAAGTCGGTCAACTACTGCACATAAGGGAAAATTGAGTTATAATTATGTTCATGGAGAGGAACATGGAAAGGTTTTCTGGAATCAAATACTGCCCTTCTAACCACATATCATCTTTTTGTATCGTTTTCCGGAACTAATTTTTTCTATCATACAGAAAATGAGCAAGGAATATTTGAACAAGTCCTGCACGGTGATCTTGACTTCACGTCAGACCCATGGCCAAGTATTTCAGAAGATGCCAAAGACTTGATGAGGAGAATGCTTATTCGAGATCCAAGAAAACGTTTAACTGCACATGAAGTTTTATGTAAGTAGTTTAACAGTTTGTCTTTTTCTGATTTCTGGATTTTAATTTGTAAATAACAACTGAGCTGATGGGGTGAATTCAATAACATTTGGTTCTTGGAAATATTATCATCTTCTCAAGGTAGGGGCAAGGTCTGCGTACACGCTACCTCCCCAGACACCACTTGTGGGATTACATTGAGTTTGTTGTTGGTTCTGATTATTTGGAATCCTGTTAATGAAACCATACTTTTCGTTCGAAATGAAAAACTTTGATAGTCACTGAGGGTGATATTGAAACTTTTGTAGGCCATCCTTGGGTTCAAGTTGATGGTGTGGCTCCTGATAAGCCTCTGGATTCTGCAGTTCTCAGTAGAATGAAGCAATTTTCTGCAATGAACAAGCTCAAGAAAATGGCTTTGAGAGTGAGTCTATCAATGTGCAAGATTACTATTGACCAAAAAAAATCTATTCAGGTTGAAACTAGTCTGCTAAATATTACGTTGTACGTGCTACAGGTCATTGCTGAAAGCCTATCTGAAGAAGAAATTGCTGGTCTTAAAGAAATGTTCAGGATGATAGACACAGATAATAGTGGTCAAATAACTTTTGAGGAGCTCAAAGATGGATTAAAAAGATTTGGCTCTAATCTGAAGGAGTCTGAGATCTATGATCTTATGCAAGCAGTAAGTATCATATTAGTCCTTGATGCATTTTTTTTAAATCGATGATTTTCGAGCAATATGTCTGAGATGGTATTAGTCGTTGATTCATTTTTTTAAAATCTATGATTTTCGAGCAGTACGTCTGAGATGGAAGAATGTAGACAGTTATTTCACTCTTTCACACTAGTGTTCGTTGTTCAAAGTACTGAAATTGCTTATCTGAACATATGTAAACTTACCATAAAATAATCTTTTTTTTTATGGTAATGTTGTATTAATCCAACTGATATATATCATAGTTCTCTTGATTTCTTTTCTTTCTTATTAACCTCCGTCTTCCACTTCCATGCAAATTGACAATGTGTCACTAGTAGTTGTTTTAAGTGGAACTTGAAAGATATTAAGTCTATGTCAAGCAAAGAATTTTATAAATTGAATTATTTTTGTGGAAGTTAATTATTATCCCTTCTTGAATATGACTTTGATTGGGAAAAGAAAATGGATCGGTGTTGTTGGTGTTCAGAAGAAAAAAAATAGAATGATGCAATCAAAATTTTTGCCAGTGGGAGAACTTGTGATCTATTCATTGTTCGGTATTTTATCCTTCTCATTGCTGTAATGATTTATATTTTTAACTCTATCATCAGCTTGTGATCAAAAGCTTAGATTGGTTTTAGCTTCATGCCATTGTTAGATCTTTCATTCAACCAACAGCAAAGATGATGGCGTACTCGAGTAACTCCTTGCATTCTCTGAAATTGCAGGCTGATGTTGATAACAGTGGAACAATTGATTATGGTGAATTTATAGCTGCGACATTACATCTTAACAAAATTGAACGAGACGATCATCTTTTTGCTGCTTTCTCTTACTTTGATAAAGATGGAAGCGGCTACATCACTGCAGACGAGCTTCAACATGCTTGTGAAGAATTTGGCATTGGAGATGTTCGCATGGAAGAAATGATCAGAGAAGCTGACCAGGACAATGTAAGTTCTGTTTTCTTAGCTTTCACTTCATTGGACCTACTCAGAATGATGTCTTGATCCTTGTAGTAGTTAACATTTGTCAAAGAACTAAAAACGTATTTCACTCGAACATGGAGGATACCCAACATGTGTTGCTTGTATTGTAGTCTCAGTCATGGAAAAATTTCTTATTTTTTCAGGACGGTCGCATTGATTACAATGAGTTTGTTGCTATGATGCAAAAGGGAAATCCAGTGCTTGGTGGTGGCAAGAAAGGTCTAGAGCAAAGTTTCAGCATTGGATTCAGAGAAGCACTAAAACTATAGGTCTTTGAAGAGTGATTTTTTTGTTTCTTAGAGGTCGTTTGGTACGAGAGATACTGTTTGTCTATTAGTTTCTTCATTTCCTTCTGGAATATTTGTGTTTTTAAGAGTGTATAGCATTTAAACTAGTCTTGCTAAACAGCATTGCTGTTTTCCAGTGCAATTTTCAGTTCATTCCAAATTTGCACAATTTTTCCCTTTAGTTTTCAGTTATCCTGTTGAGTAATTGTATAACATGGATGTAACAATATTATACTGCAGTTTCTAATCATGCTGTTAATTGAAAGCTTATTTTACCAATATTATTTCATAATATTATCTTATTTATATTGTATCATAGTGTATTACTTTGATGAATACAATATTTGGATATATTGTGTTGAATTCCTTGTTACATAATGTCATACATCAGTAATTTGAAGAATAAATCTACAAAAAAGTATAGGGTTCGGGATTGAACAAGAAACTTTTGGGAATTTGACTCGTGACTTTGTTGGTTGATCATATTAGAGTAA